>NC_058086.1:139458302-139628583 GCF_014858855.1 Bufo gargarizans
CACGGACACAGACAAAAAAAAGGAATATCAGTTTTTTTTCACAGCACCATAGAAATGAATGGGACCTCCGCTAAACTGTGAAAAATCACAGAACGGACGCAGATGCACACAACGGTTTTGTGCATGAGGCCTAAGGGAAAATAATCCTTCTAAACTCCAATTTGGCCATTAGAATGACTCCCTGGATCAATGACCCTTTCCCAGGATCAAGTGAATAGGATTTGATGGCATGAACTGTACTTGCAGTTCTGTTGCTGAACACAAAATTGCCTGTGGTATATTAATGCAGTTCTCCATAGAACCAGTAAAAATGGCTTCTATGTCTGGTGTTCTTATTTTTATATCTAGTATACTATAATATTGTTGATTGAGCACCAAAGTGCTTGGGTGCTCAAGTAGAACACCTCGGGATGCTGGGGTGCTCTACCAAGCACCCAAGCATAATGGAAGTCAATGGGAGAATCCCCGAGCATTAAACCAGGCACCCCCTGCTCTGAAGAGGGGAGGGTGTCTGGTTCACAGGAAAAGTTCAGAAATTGATGGAAACACCACTGAAACAGCATGGGGAGAATGTATGGATGCATCTTGGACTCCCAGGCTGCTGCTGGGAATGATGTTGTCCGAGTAGTATACCAAGTGCTGCCAAAAAATTTCAAGGAAGAGGCACTGCGATACAACCTGTATATCACATAAAGGAGGGCCTCATTCACATTGTGGTACAATTGTTCAGGTAGTGGGACTACACTCATAAAGCCTATGCACTAAGTGAAAGGGCTGGCAAAAATTACAAGGAACCGGCACAACAATACACCCTTTATTACACATAAAAGAGGGCATCATACACACCCTTGAAAAATTATGAATGATGGCTTGCTGCTGACCCTCAAAAACTTTAGGAGCAAGGGCCTGCTGGTGACCCTCTAAAACATTAGTGGTGAGGGTCTGCTGCTGATCTGACCTTCTAAAACATTAGGGTTGAGGGTCTGCTGCTGATCTGACCGTCTAAAACATTAGGGGCGAGGGCCTGCTGCTGAGCTGACCCTCCAAAACATTAGGGGCGAGTGCCTGCTGCTGATTTGACCATCTAAAACATTAGAGGCGAGGACCTGCTGCTGATCTGACCATCTAAAACATTAGGGGTGAGGGTCTGCTGCTGAGCTGACCATCTAAAACATTAGGGGCGAGGGCCTGCTGGTGACCCTCAAAAACATTATGAACAAGGGCCTGCTGGTGACTCTCTAAAACATTTTGGGCGAGGGCCTGCTGATGACCCACAAAAACATTATGGGTGAGGGCCTGCTGGTGACCCTCTGAAACATTAATGGCGAAGGCCTGCTGGTGACCCTCAAATACATTATGGGCGAGGGCCTGCTGGTGACCCTCTGAAACATTATGGGTGAGGGCCTGCTTGTGACCCTCAAAAATATAATGGGTGAGGGCCTGCTTGTGACCTTCAAAAACATTATGGGCGAGGGCCTGCTGGTGACCCTCTGAAACATTATGGGTGAGGGCCTGCTTGTGACCCTCAAAAATATAATGGGTGAGGGCCTGCTTGTGACCTTCAAAAACATTATGAGCGAGGGCCTGCTGGTGACCCTCTGAAACATTATGGGTGAGGGCCTGCTTGTGACCCTCAAAAATATAATGGGTGAGGGCCTGCTTGTGACCCTCAAAAACATTATGGGCGAGGGCCTGCTGGTGACCCTCAAAAACATTATGGGTGCTGCTGTTGAGCTGACCCTCTAAAACATTAGGAGCAAGGACAGCATAATGAGCAGGGCCGGCCTTAGGTGTTCAGGCGCCCTGTGCGAGCTAACCTTGTGACGCCCCCCCCCCCAAAAAAAAAACGCTGCTTGTTGCTGGCATCATGGCATAGGCTGGCTGACTATCCAACCAAGTAGTTACCAGCCCGCACACCCCAAAGGCCGGTGTAATGTTATACTTCCCTACTTCGTGAGATCTCCCTACCCTCGTCACTTCCGGTCGCACCGGACATGACGTGAGGAGGTGTGCAGCGCCACGCAGGCGCACAACGACAGGTTAGGGAAATTTCACAGCAGAGTGCGCATGCGCCAGGAGCCTCGCCGGCGGTTAGGGTAGGGAAAAACTATGGGCCAGTGCGCAGGCGCAGTGATCGGATGGATGTTCTCAGCTGGACACCGGCCGACACTGCGCATGCACCGGGAGCCTCACCAGCGGTTAGGGAAGGGAAAAATTACGTACGGGCCAGTGCTTTTTCCCTACCCTAACCGCTGGTGAGGCTCCCAGTGCATGCGCAGTGTCGGCCGGTGTCCAGCTGAGAACATCCATCCGATCACCGCACCTGTGCACTGGCCCATAATTTTTCCCTACCCTAACCGCCGGCGAGGCTCCCAGCGCATGCGCACTCTGCTGTGAAATTTCCCTAACCCGTCGTTGTGCGCAGTGCGCCCCCCCCAATATAATAAACATTGGTAGCGCAGTGCGCCCCTCCTAACACCCCAGTATGATAAACATTGGTGGCGCAGTGCGCCCCCCCCAACACCCCAGTATAATAAACATTGGTGGCGCAGTGCGCCCCCCCCAATATAATAAACATTGGCGCAGTGCGCCCCCCCAATATAGCAAACATGAGCGCAGTGCGCCCCCCAATATAACAAACATGAGCGCAGTGCGCCCCCCCAATATAACAAACATGAGCGCAGTGCGCCCCCAATATAATAAACATTGGTGGTTCAGTGTGCCCCCCCAACACCCCAGTATAATAAACATTGGTGGCGCAGTGCACCCCCCATATAATAAACATTGGTGGCGCAGTGGGCAGTGCCAATGAGGGTTAAAAAATAAAAAAATAATTAACTCACCTCCTCCAATTGATCGTCTCCTGTTCTTTCTTCAGAACCTGTCAAAGGACCTGTGGTGACATCACTGTGCTCATCACATGATGCATCACATGATCCATCACATGATCCATCACCATGGTAATGGGCCATGTGATGAGCTCAGTGACGTCACCACAGGTCCTGAAGAAACAGGAGACCGGCAGCTACGCGATCAACTGGAAGAGGTGAGTTAATTTTTTTTATTATTTTTTAACCCTTATTGGCACTTCCCACTGTGCCACCAATGTTTCTTATACTGGGGTGTTGAGGGGGGGGGGGGGGGCGCACTGTGCCACCAACGTTTCTTATACAAATACAGGAGGCGGGTGCCGGAATCAAATAGCCGGCACCTGACCTCTGTGACAGGGAGCTGCGATCAGCGGCAGTTAACCCCTCAGGTACCGCACCTGAAGGGTTAACTCAACTGCAGCTGATCGCAGCTCCCTGTCACAGAGGTCGGGTGCCGGCTATTTGATTCCGGCACCCGCCTCCTGTATTTGTATTACAGGTCAGTTATCTTCATTGGTGGCGCAGTGGCCTCAGCCCCTCCCCTCCTCCTCCCTTCTCTTCTTATTGGCAGCTGCGGGGGCAGCAGGCAGGTCAGACACAGGGGAGGAGGAACGAATCAGGTCAGACAGGGGAGGGCGAGATGGAGGGGGCGCCCCGAGGGAGAACAGAAGTGCAGCCTCGCCTGCCGCATATTACATTGCGAGCTGTCGGCCGCCCAGCGCCCCTGTTGCTATGGCGCCCTGTGCGGCCGCACAGCCCGCACACCCCAAAGGCCGGCTCTGATAATGAGCATGCTGATATGATGGAGGAGGAGGAGGAGAAAAGGGAGATTGAACCATATACCCTTTTTAGTGGTGGAAGGGGTGCATGGGAATACAGTGTATACAATACACCATAAAAGCCACATTTTGCCAAATTTAGAGTGCCTTTATGATCAGATGCTTTCCTCTGGTGGCGTAAAGAAGTCAGGGGTAATTCAGGCCTTGTTTGCTTTTATAAGAGTGAACCAGTAAGCATTTACAGTTGACACGCGGATGTACTTATCAGTTATTCAAATAAAGAGGAAATGTCCAGCTTCCAAGCAACGTGTACAAGCTTTAATAAATAATTGCTTTAAAATCCAACATGTACATCCAAGTCTATGCTTTTCAGATCATTTCATACAGATCCACATTGCTTGGAAGCTGGACTTTTCCTCTTTTTTTTTTTTTTATATCGTTATAGTTCCTGGTGTATGTCTGTGTCTTCCTAAAACGCAAGATCAGGAGATCAGGTGATCGCTTATCAGTTATTATACCCCCAGCAGCACTAAATACATGCTCTGACAAAACTCTGGTGGCAGGGCAGGCCAGCACCTCCAAGGTGTAGTGCGCCAGTTTGTGCCACGTGTCTAGCTTGGACACTCAATAGTTTAAAGGCACAGAGAGATCACTGAGGACGCTGACACGGTCTGCTACGTACTCCTTCACCATCTTCCAAAATGTTTCTCTCCTTGTGACACTAGGCCACGCATCAGGTTGAGGGTGCTGGCAGGGTGTCATTAAACTGTCCCAGGCCTTGGAGAGTGTTGCCCTGCCTCTGGTGGAACTGCTGTGTGTTCCCCTGGTTTCCCCTCCTTGGTTGTCAGCTGGAAATTTTTGGAGCAATTTTTAAACAAGGACCTTCTGGTATTGCATCATTTTGCTTGTCCTCTCCACCATAGGAAAGAGAGATAAGAAGTTCTCTTTGTAGCAGGATGCGAGAAGGGTGAACAACCAGTAATCAGTGTTGGCCAAAATGCGTACAACGTGAGGGTCACAGGAAAGGCAGTCTAACTAAAAGTCAGCCATGTGTGCCAGAGTACCAACAGGCAAGACTTCACTGTCCTCATCAAGAGGATGAATCTCAATCTCATCATCCTTTTCCTCCTCTTCTACTCATCCACACTGACCAGAATAAAACTTCTGCATGCAAAGCGTCCTCCTTCATTGTGAGCAGCGAGCGTTTCAGTAGACACAGAAGTGGGATGGTTACGCTGATAATAGCAAAATTGCCACTCACCATCTGTGTTGATTCCTCAAAGTTGCATAAAACCTCACAGAGGTCAGATGTCCATGCCCACTCATCGCTTGTGAAGAGCGGAAGCTGACAGAGAAGGCGACAACCATGTTGCAGCTGATATTACACTACTGCTCTCTGCTGGCCAACATGTGGAATGAGGAGTTCCTGCGTGTGCTCACGTCGCACAACAGTCGTGAGCTGGCAATTGCAAGCGCTGCTGCAGTGTTGCCAGATCGGTGGCAGCTGTAGATGACTTTCGGAAATGGGCACACATGTGGCTCACCTTAACCAGTACCTCAGGCAAATTAAGGTAGGTTTTGAAAAACCGCTGAACCACTAAGTTTAACACATGGGCTAGGCATGGGATGTGTGTGAGCTTGCCGAGCTCCAAAGTCGCCACCAAATTACAGCCATTATCAGACACAACCATGTCTGGTTGTAGGTTGAGTGGCGATAGCCACAGTTCAGTCTGGTCTCTTATACCCAGCCACAGCTCTGCAGCAGTGTTCTGTTTGTCACCTAAGAAAGAAGTTTTAGAAATTTGGAAAGGTGTGCATTTAGTGCTATGGCCTTTGGATGGGTGGCTGGGTATTTGCGCTTTTGTCCAAAGGCCTGGGGTATGGACACCTGTACGCTGCGCTGTGACACAGAAGTGGATGTGCTAGCTAATGGTGCTTGTGAAAGTCCAGTTGCAGGGCGGGAGGTATCCGTGCCTGCATCTTGAACAGAGGATTGGCCAGCACGTAACACAGGGGAAGAGGAGGCATTGGTGTGACCCGCTGACACTGATTGTGGACCCAGACGTTCGGCCCACCTATTAGGGTGCTTTGATTCCATGTGGCGGATCATGCTGGTGGTGGTGAGATTGCTAGTGTACACACCCCTGCTCATTTTGGTACGGCACAGGTTGAAAATGACAATTCTTTTATCGTCCACACTTTCATCAAAAATGCGCCAGACTGCGGAACACCTACCCCTTGGCAAGGGAGATTTCCGCAATGGGGTGCTCCGGGGAACAGTTGCAGGCATGTAAGGTGTGGCCCGCCTTCTCCCTTTTGCCACCCCACTGCCGCTTCCAGCCTGTTACAGTGCTGCAGATACCTCTTCCTCTGTATTTCTGTCCTCGCTCAGCTTGCCACCTTCTCAAGTTTGGTCAGTGATTTCATTGTCCACCACTTCCTCTTCCTAACTCTGGTCATCCTTCTGACTTGTTGACCTAACAACAATCTCACTTATTGACAACTGTGTCTCGTCATTATCATCCACCTCGTGAAACACTAATTGCCGTTCCCCACCACCATCTTCTTTTGACTGTGGATGCTCAAGAGTTTGGGAATCAGTGAACAAGATCTCCTCATGTCCCTTTTCAAGCTGGCTTGGCGAGAGGCCCAAATTAAAGAATGGCAATGAAAAGAGCTCCTTTGAATATCTAAGTGTGGGATCACTTGTTTGCAAAGACTCTCCATGGTGGGAGGAAGGAAGATCAGGGCGAGGATTCTGTTGACCAGACTTTTGGCTACTGAGACTGGACTTTGTGAGAGACATGGTGGTGCCTTAATGACTGGAAGCATTATCTGCTGCAATCCTACCGACCACCTGCTCACACTGGTTTGACTTTTAGAGTGGTGTCCCTCACTGCCCTGCAAACTGGGACAAGAATCTAGGTATCATGGATTAGTGGGTTTCTTGTGCTCTGGCACCAGGCACAGTTTCAACGCACCAAGGGCGACAGCCTCTGCATCAGCAGCACAGCCACTTCTCCATCCCTTACTGCTCACCTCTATCATATTAAAGGGTATATATGCTTGCAAGTATGTCACACGTACAGTAGCACATTTTTTTTAAGTGTATGTTCAAATACATAACAGTCAATGTCACAGATATTTGGGATGCGGAAACGTTATACAGGAGAGGTACCGCAGGTAATTGTACTGCTGCCAACAGCGGCTAAGAAAAGATTACAGTTACAGTCAATGTCACAGATATTTGGGATGTGAAAATGTTATACAGGATATGTAGCGCAGGTAATGGCGCTGCTGCCAAAAGCGGCTAAGAAAAAATTACAGTTACAATGTTACAGATATTTGGGATGCGGAAATGTTATACAGGAGATGTAGCACAGGTAATGTAACTGTCCGCAGCAGACACCTTCTACGAAAAAAGTATACTGGATGGCACAGATATTTTTAGGATGCGCAAACGTTATACAGGAGATGTAGTGCAGGTAATGTAACTGTCCGCAGCAGACACCATCTACGGAAAAGTACACTGGATGTCACAGATATTTTTAAAATACGTACACTTTAAATAGGATATGTAGCACAGATATTGTCACTGTCTGCAGTGTCTATGGAAAAAGTACACTGGATGTCACAGATATTTTTAGTATGCACACACGTTAAACAGAACGTTAAACAGGAGATGTAGTGCAGAAAATGTTGCTGTCCGCAGCATCTACGGAAAAAGTACAGTGGATGTCACAGATATTTTTAGGATGCGCAAAAGTTATACTGGAGATGTAGCACAGGTAATATAACTGTCCACAGCGGACACTGTCTATGGAAAAAGTACACTGGATGTCAGATATTTTTAGTATGTGCACACGTTAAACAGGAGATGTAGTGCAGATAATGTCGCTGTCTGCAGCATCTATGGAAAAAAGTACACTGAATGTCACAGATATTTTTAGCATGCACACACGTTAAACAGGAGATGTAGTTCATATAATGTCGCTGTTCCCAGCATCTAGGAAAAAAGTACACTGGATGTCACAGATATTTTTAGGATGCGCAAACGTTATACAGGAGATGTAGCGCAGATAATGTAACTGTCCGCAGCGGACACTGTCTACGGAAAAAGTACACTGGATGTCACAGATATTTTTAGGCTGCGCACACGTTACACAGGAGATGTAGTGCAGATAATGTTGCTGCCTGCAGCGGCCAAACAATTGCAAGCTATTTAGCGCAGGTTGCGCTAAAAATATACAGACCAAAAGTTTAGACAAACCTTCTCATTCAAAGACTTTTCTTTATTTTCATGACTAGGAAAATTTTAGATTCACACTGAAGGCATCAAAACTATGAATTAACACATGTGGAATTATATACCTAACAAAAAAGTGTGAAACAACTGAAAATATGTCATATTCTAGGTTCTTCAACGTACTGCTTTGCACACTCTTGGCATTCTCTTGATGAGCTTCAAGAGGTAGTCACCTGAAATGGTCTTCCAACAGTCTTGAAGGAGTTCCCAGAGATTCTTAGCACTTGTTGGCCCTTTTGCCTTCACTCTGCGGTCCAGCTCACCCCAAACCATCTCGATTGGGTACAGGTCCGGTGACTGTGGAGGCCAGGTCATCTGGCGCAGCACCCCATCACTCTCCTTCATGGTCAAATAGCCCTTACACAGCCTGGAGGTGTGTTTGGGGTCATTGTCCTGTTGAAAAATAAATGATGGTCCAACTAAATGCAAACGGGATGGAATAGCATGCCTCTGCAAGATGCTGTGGTAGCCATGCTGGTTCAGTATGCCTTCAATTTTGAATAAATCCCCAACAGTGTCACCAGCAAAGCACCCCCACACCATCACACCTCCTCCTCCATGCTTCACGGTGGGAACCAGGCATGTAGAGTCCATCCATTCACCTTTTCTGCATCGCACAAAGACACAGTGGTTAGATCTCAAATTTGGACTCATCAGACCAAAGCACAGATTTGCACTGGTCTAATGTCCATTCCTTGTGTTCTTTAGCCCAAACAAGTCTCTTCTGCTTGTTGCCTGTCCTTAGCAGTGGTTTCCTAGCAGATATTCTACCATAAAGGCCTGATTCACACAGTCTCCTCTTCTGTTCTAGAGATGTGTCTGCTGCTAGAACTCTGTGTGGCATTGACCGGGTCTCTAATCTGAGCTGCTGTTAACCTGCGATTTCTGAGGCTGGTGACTCGGATGAACTTATCCTCCGCAGCAGAGGTGACTCTTGGTCTTCCTTTCCTGGGGCGGTCCGCATGTGAGCCAGTTTCTTTGTAGCGCTTCATGGTTTTTGTGACTGCACTTGGTGACACTTTCAAAGTTTTCCCAATTTTTCGGACTGATTGACCTTCATTTCTTAAAGTAATGATGGCCATTTGTTTTTCTTTACTTAGCTGTTTTTTTCTTGCCATAATACAAATTCTAACAGTCTATTCAGTAGGACTATCAGCTGTGTATCCACCTGACTTCTCCACAACACAACTGATGGTTCCAACCCCATTTATAAGGCAAGAAATCCCACTTATTAAACCTGACAGGACACACCTGTGAAGTGAAAACCATTTCAGGTGACTACCTATTGAAGCTCATCAAGAGAATGCCAAGAGTGTGCAAAGCAGCAATCAAAGCAAAAGGTGGCTACTTTGAAGAACTTAGAATATGACATATTTTCAGTTGTTTCACACTTTTTTGTTATGTATATAATTCCACATGTGTTAATTCATAGTTTTGATGCCTTCAGTGTGAATCTACAATTTTCATAGTCATGAAAATAAAGAAAACTCTTTGAATAAGAAGGTGTGTCCAAACTTTTGGTCTGTACTGTATAAGAGTGGCCACTTGCGTAGTACCACAGAGTAGGCACTACCATCTTTATACCCAGCTACTGTCTCTACTGGTTAACAATGCATATCATTTTTTTGCATTCCATTCTAGGTCCTCTCATTCAGTGTCATTATGCAGCTGTTAAAGCATTGTATTTTATGCAATGTGCCTGGTTTTTCAGCAGGTGGCATATGATCTGGCAAATTTTTATTTAGATAGGACAGAACTAACCATTCCACACCCTCCTAAAGCGGGAGTGGACCAGTCCTGCTTCCCACCAAGGGAGGGATTGCTGAGAAAATAGTTGGAGTTAGACTGAGAAAAAGACCAGACAACATGAGGGAGCGTTTTCCCTTCCTGAAGCAGGAGTTTTCCAGGGGAGGCAGCTCAGATAGCAGCCCGACTCCTTGAATTTAATAGACTGAGTATTATGAGGTGGTCAATGGCCAATGGCACCCCACTCAACTATATCAGAACCTCTAGAAAGTCCAGTAACCAGCCTGAAGCCTAAGATTAGCACAGCAGAGAATTGCATCCTGCTGGAACCAAGTGATGTTGAATTGCACTAAACCTTTTGAAACCAATTGTATTGTCAAGTTCAAGGTATTCAAGCAAAAGCAATTGAAACGTTCACAAGCAGGGGCGTACATAGAAATCACTGGGCCCCATAGCAAGAATATGAATTGGGCCCCCTAACCCCACCCACTACCCATGCCTGGCCCATCCCACCTCCTGTCCTGGCTCCTCCCCCGCCACACCCCCATTTGCCAATAAAGAAATTTATACATACGTTCGTACGTATTCGTACTGACCCAGAGAATGAAGGGCACAGGTCAGTTTTGCGGTAAAGGGAATGCCGTAGGAACAAAACCCTGTGGTATCTGAATCTATGGGACTTCTGTGGATATTCCATAAAAGTTTTATCTGCAGTCCTATGTAACACTACAAATAACACAGTGATAACTATCTAAGTACTGATAATGTAGTAGATGTCACCTGTAGTCCTATGTAACAGCACAAATAACACAGTGATAGCTCTCTGAATACAGATAACACAGTGATGGCTCTCTGATTACCTAAAATGTAGTAGTATTACCTGCAGTCCTATGTAACACCACAGATAATACTAGTGTAGATAATGTGGTAGTGTTACCTGCAGTCCTATGTAAAACCACAGATAACACTAGTGTAGATAATGTGGTAGTGTTACTTACGTCCTTAGTGTGCCTCCCTGTGTCTCTCCCACGGGACTCTATGTTGGCGGTGCTGCCTCCTCTTCCATCTTCTTCTTCTTCTTGCCCCGCACAGAACGTCCTGATGCACCTGTGTCAAGACATAGGAACACTATGGGCATAGTGATGGATGGTGACACACAGGGACAGAAACACACATACAGGGACAGACACACAGACACACACACACACACACACACACACACAGGGACAGACACACACACACATACATAAAATAAATATGATCACATCACACATCGCTGCTCCTGCCTGTCTGCTTTGGTAAAGCCGGGCATAGATGGGCTATGTTAGGATTTAGCAGAGTGGGCACAGGACAGTGGATACAGGGCACGATATGTATGTGAGCACAGCTGAGCGAGTGCAGGGCAGGAGCCCGCATACATATCGCTCCTCCTGTCTGTGTCATAACCCTCCCCCGGGCATTTTGGGGGGCATTAGGGGTTGGATAACCCCTTCAACTCTTTGCTGCTGATGCTAAGTGTGCCCAAAGCCACCAATCATATCCCCCATCATCAGCGTCAAGGAGTTAAAACCCCTATAATGCCCCCCGAAATGCCCAGGGGTGGGGGGGGGGGGTGAGGAGTAGGAGGAAATCACACTGGAGCACATTGTCCTCCGTCCTGAATCCTCTATTAGCCTACAGACACACACCCCCCCCCTTAAAAAAACACACACAAAAAAAACACTGCTCGCTGCTGCTGCCCTCCCCCATCAAGAATACCCTTATGATCCAAGCACATTGTCCACCTGACTAAGTCATCTCTAGGAGCCTACAGGGCCCCCTCCCCCTCTTACTGTGGCACAGGCACACTAGACAACAGTGTGTTTATGTGCACTGTTCACTGTCCGGACGGAGCGATCCTTCAGTCTAGCAGCAGGAGGGAGGGGGGGTCGGGCTTGGGACTGCAGTTGAACTTACTGTGATGAATTGAGGCAGACATGAGCGGAGCAGGAGGATACTACTCTGGCTGCACGCCTCTGTCTATGCTTCAGCGGCGCCTGCTCCTGCTGCCTGGCCAATCAGCAGCAGGATCTTTGCTCTGCTAAACGGCCAGTGTAAAAAGCAGGGAACGAGTGAGCCCGCAGCCCGGATCATGGAGCGGTCGGGGGAGGGGGGAGCAGGACGTCCGGACCCGAGGGAAAACAACTTTGTGAATAAACTGTGCAGAGTAGACAAAGGGGGCGGAGCCTTCCATGCGCTCCGGGCCCCCCTGTGCCGCGGGCCCCATAGCAACGGCGTGGTCTGCCTATATTGGCGGTACGCCACTGTTCACAAGCCTGGACTTCACTTTATTCTTCAACTCAATCTCTGCAACGTAGACTGACCACTAGGATGTGACAGCCTTATGGTAGGAGCACGGTAACACAAACATTAGGCCACAGTATACCACTCACATCCTACACACTGGGATTACTCCACGTGAGGAGCAGCCCACTATATTTTTTGGTGTCACGAACAGGATATTTACTTCTGTGCCTTCCTACTGATTGCCCCCTACAAGTTATTGCATTTATTTGCTACTGAAGAGTGTGAATTTGCATCAGTTTCAGCACTGTGGCAAAATAGGGGTTAATCAGCCATCTTGGATTTGTTCCTCATGTACTGAGGGAAATGCCTGCTCCGCCCAGGAGGGGGGCGGGAAACAAGCAGCCCACCTCTAGAAATGAACAATCCTTGCAGCAGGAGGAAATAAAGAGAAGAGCTTAGTTTAATTTCCCAGGAGGACGAACCCCTACAAGAAGTAAAGACAGCAGCTATCTTGGAAAATCGAGTGCAGGGCCACAATACAGTTCCAGCTTCACCCTACCCTGAGATTCAACACCCAAAGAGGTCTGAGTGAGTACCACTGGAAAAACTAACCTTATTAAGGACTGTCTGGGGCCATAATATGCTTTACAGAGAACCATACTCCCCTATATTGGGCTGCCGCGACAACTCTGAAAGGGGCCACACACCTATTCTACTGGCATTGCCCATAGCAATGTGTTTCTAAATTTCCATATTGCCTTCCTCTGACCTAACTATTTGGGAGGAGCCTCAGCAAGATGGTGGAAAATCTGCACAACCCGGATTGGAGAGCCATGATGTGGGGTGACAAACCCAAAGTGCTCCTCATGGTGAGAGAAATACAGACCTGTCCACCAGTAATGAGACAACTGATACTGTTCCGTGCACTCCAGAGCCACAACCAAACTCAGAGCTTCTTGCTATGAAAAACCAAGGAACTATCCTTTATTGTAGACCAGAGAATCTGTCACCTACAAGGAAAATGCAAAGGCCTACAAAGATTCTTCCAGAAGAAGGTGATCCTGCAGTTCCAAGTTCCACCACAGTAGGTCACCAGAGGATTGAAGATGAAGCTTCTACTGAAGTTACAGCTGCAGAAAGCACCATAGCCAGTAATAATAGCCCTGTGGATTCCACATCTCAGGATACAGTTGCTGAAAAAGTGGCCATGAATTCCGACCAGGCCTGAAGTCCTTTAATAAGGCTGGAAGACCTAGGAGCCCAACGAACTTCAGGAGGGTGAGATACCTGAGACTGGTCCCTGATTGTCTATTTTAATGTTTGGACACTTCAAAGCCCTCCTCCCTCTTGCCTATACAGAGACTCCCTTCATCTATTTCAGCCTTATTTTTTCAGGTTAAGCAAAGAAGACCCTCCTGAGATCTGTTATGCAACGTTCTTAAGCCACAAACCCAAGGAATAGACTCAAATGCTACCTGCGCCCCTTGAGTTGTTTTTTTGTTGTTGTTGTAATATTCAAGCACTTTAGCCCATTGTATGGACTCTTTTGGATCAGAGCAACAATTAGATTTTTTGATGCACTAAGGACTTAAAGAGGACTTTAACCCTTTTACGGACCCACACCGTACATGTGTGGGGTGAGGTGGCCATCGAGTCCCCGCACTGCTGTGACAGATACCCGATGGCAGGGAAGGCAGCCTGTGAGATCCAGCCCCCTGGATCTCACAGTATGCAGGCTGTAAGTGTTTTACAGTAAGTAATACACCTACAGCCAATGCATTACACTACAGAAGTATTGTGATGCATTGTAAAGGGGATCAGAACCCCAAAAGTTGAAGTCCCAGAGTGGGAAAAAAAATAAGGTGAAAGCAAAAAATAAAATAAAAAATAACGTTTTACAAAAGAAAATTACAAGTTTCAAATAAAAGGGTAAAAAAATAAAATAAAAACTGTGCTAAAATTTTTATTTTTTTTGTCACCTTACATCACTAAAAGTGCAACACCAAGCGATCAAAAAGGCGCATGCCCCCCAAAATAGTCCAATTTAACCGTCACCTCATCCCGCAAAAACTGAGCCCCTACCTAAGACAATCACCCAAAAAATAAAAATAAACTCTGGCTCTTAGAATATGGAGACACTAAAACATGATTTTTTTTGTTTCAAAAATGCATTTATTGTGTTAAATGAAAAAAATAATTAACATAGACATATTAGGCGTTCAGAAGAACCTGCTCTATAAAAATACCACATGACCTAACCCCTCAGGTGAACACTGTAGAAAAGATAAAATAAAACGGTGTCAGAAAAGCCATTTTTTGTCACCATACATCACAAAAAGTGTATTAGTAAGCGATCAAAATAATGGCAATCAAACCGTCCTCTCATTCCACAAAAAAATTAGACCCTATCTAGAAAAATTTCCCCAAAAATAAAAAAAACTATGGCTCTCAGACTATGGAGACACTAAAACATGATTTTCTTTTGTTTCAAAATTACTGTTATGGTGTAATACTTAAAAAAAAAAAAAAAGTATACATATTAGGTATAGCCACGTCCGTAAGAACCTGCTGTATAAAAGTATCAAATGATCTAACCCCTCAGGTGAACACCGTAAAAAATATAAAATATATATTTTTTTTAAAAGCCATTTTTTGTCACCTTAGATAGAAAAGTGTAATAGCAAGCGATCTAAATGTCATATAGTACCCCAAAATAGTACCAATCAAACCATCATCTCACAAACCGTCAACTCTAGAGTTGAGCTGACACCTGGATGTTTGGGTTCGACAGGTTCGGCCGAACTTCGGAAAAAAGTTCGAGTTCGGGACCCAAACTTGACCCCGAAGCCCATTACAGTCAATCGGGACTCAAACTTTTGAGCACTAAAATGGCTGTAAAAATGTAATGGAAATGGCTAGAGGGCTGCAAATGGTGTCAAAATGTGGTTAAGAGCATGGCAAGTGCTCTGAAAACAAATGTGGATAGGGAAATGACTTAAAATAACATAAAATACGTAAAAATAAAAAATTATAATCTTGATCTAGGAGGACCAGGTCCATATGGAGTAGGAGGTTGAGGAGGCGGTGTAGGTGGAAGTGGCAGTGGAGGAGGAGGTAGCCTACACTGCTTTTTGGTTTAAAATGTATTTTTATTTTTTTAAATTAGGGTACACCCCAAAACATTGGGAAATATAACCCTCCAGTCGTGCTAAACACACGTTAAGACAATACACCGGCTGCAGGGCAGGCCAGCACCTCCAAGGCGTAAAGGGCAAGCTCAGGCCATGTGCCTAATTTGAAGACCCAGAAGTTGCAGAGGCTGACCCCTGTCAGTCAGTTCGTGTAGGCGTGTGCACACTTACTGCCCCACCATGTCGCACGTCCCCGTGATGTTCACGATCCAATTTGATATCTGCTCTATCAACTTTCAATGTTCTTTTATGCTCCTACCACGTTGAACACGGGTGGGAGGATTATTTTTTTCAAATTTAAAATTAGAGTTGAAATATGGGAGAAATTATTAAAGCATAAAAGTGTGGCAACTTTTCAAAGTTTAAGCATAGAATGTAAGGATGTAATGCACATTAATTACTGAATAATTTATTAAATTTTATTCCCTGTCACCTATGCATAGCAGGTGATTATTCACGTCTAAAATTGTATAATGTCAACCCAAGAATGTAACAGAAAAATTATTGAAATTTATTAAGCTGTCAACTAGGTAGAGGAGTGGTACGTCACACCCAAAAATTGGTGAATTTCACCAGAATTTATAACTGAATTTTTTTTTAACCTGTCTACTAGGTATAGCAATGGTACTATACACCCAAAAATTTGTTAATTTCACCATAAAATGTAACTAACAATTTTATTTTTATTTTTACCAGTCTACCAGGTATAGCAGTGGTACTATACACCCAAAAATTTGTGAATTTCATCTGAAAATGTGAATGACAAAGTAGTGAAATGATATAACATAAAACACGTACAAAAAAAAATGGATTTATGAGGTGGAGTTCCATATGGAGTATGAGTTTGAGGAGGCAGTGGACGTAGCGGAGTAGGTAGAAGCGGCGGTGGAGGAGGACGAGAATTTTGTAAAATTAAGGTACACGCCAAAAGAGTGTGAAATATCCAAAATACAAACATGAGCAATTGTGCTGCAGTATAACAATGGCTGCTTGGTGTTGGTATACATGTCTATTCTGTTAAACCTACAACAACCCACAATTGCAACACATCAATCCTCAGAAAATAACATAAATAAACACCAAAAAACGAGGATGCTGTTTATATAAAAATAAATACTTTTATTGAATTACATAGAACAATAAATATCACTGTTAGTCAAAAGGGATAGGACATGAAGAAGCGAGCCTCTAAAAAATGGGCTCAACAATGCGGAGAATTGCATTTGAGGAGATCTGCACCTTGAGCAGTTACAGTTGCCAAAATAATAAAGAGTTAGGTGACAGTGAAATAAGTGATGGATAGTAATAGCAGTAACATATCACATCAAACATCTAACATGACTATCCAATATGTCCTTACACCCTCCTCAATCTAAGACTCAGATTGGATGTCAGACTGCGGCATTATGTAATATTATAACTGATGGATAATGACTGCTAAACACTGAATAGTTCCGTCAGTCCAAACAACAAATGAGTCTCACATTACATAGCCATATTGCTGCTGCTCGCGGTGACAATGGATCCCCAAATGCCTCAACCTCGACACGTGTTTCACCACGTAGGCTTCGTCAAGAGGTACATTTAACACTAAGACACATTGGGCATATATAGGCCAAAGAGGAGGGATCAATTATTTAGCTATCACAATCACCTGCATTGGGGGAAGTTCTGCCGCGGTCCCATCCATGATGTGTGACTGCTTCCTTCAGGGCCTCCTCGTCACCCGAACCAAGCAACATGATTAGAGCACGTCTGGACGGCAGCCACACAGCGCATGCGCCGGCCGCGTCACCCCCAACCACGTTATCACAAGATAATCACCTGATCTTGATGTAGCCATCACATGATCGCCTCAAAAGTCCTTCAATCCCAGTTCTAAATGTCCTCAAATCATACATCCTAGGACCTTATACAATCATAGTAAGACCATGTGATCATCAGCTAGTCAACATCACGCAATCATTTCAAGAGGTCCTTCAGTCCCTATTACAAGACCCTCAGGTACATAATCCTTTGAGCCCATACATTTGATATAATATCACCAGATGCCCCAAGGATCAAAAACATCACATAATACAATCTTCAAAAGGAAAATTAATAATAAAAAAATAATAAAAGATTTTGTTATATATAAAAAGTGCATACAAAAACTTGTATCCCTTTGACCCTTATCTCTTGCACCCCCTTTGAGCTCTTATCATTCTACTTTGCTAGTCTATTTGATAAGACATTAAATTAAAGACCCTCATTATACAAGGGACAAAGTGCATGTGTGCATATACTAAAAAAAAACACAATTCATGAATCAATGTGCAATCAGTTGTGCCCAATTCTATCACATAAAAGTGCCATCAGTGAAAAAAAAAAAAAAACTAATTCCGGCAACCCCGCCAGCCAGTGACAGGCAGCAGAGACACCGACCACCGCAATTACACAGATGTCAGCCCTCTGCTGCTGCAAAATGGCAAGTCGGCTACACACAAAGACAAAAATAGATAACAGATCCGCTGTCCAAGCAAACGGTAGCATGGGAAACCACATACGCGATTACCCAGTCCACCGGCGCAAGACAAGCATGCCCCACAATCTTGTGTATAAAGTGCATGTAGTATACAATTAAGTACATAATTAATTAAGTGACCACCAATAACACACTATTATGACAGAGTCGCCGTCCAGCGGCCAGAAGCAGAAATCCTGATATAGTATTAGCACTCCGCCACCACCAATGGACAGCGGCTCTGTGAGAGAAAATAAAAAAATAAAACTTTCATGACAAAAATTAATCAACTATTAAAGGCATTTAGGCCTTCCTTCCTCTTCTCCAATTACATCAATTCTTGAATCACTGGTTTCTGATGAAATCCATCATAGGGGCACAGTCCATGTCTTCATCTTGATTCACATAATTTGACAGACTCTCTTATGCCTGCCATACAGTCATGTCCCCCTCCATCTAAGGCCTAAACAAAATACAAATGAAACACATATATTAAAAATCCTATATGCCTACACATAAAATTCACATCTTACAAAAAGGGTTTGAAGCTATCATATTTGTTTAATCCACCCGGAACCACAGTATCTAGCAAAGTAATCCACTTAGTTTCTTTTTGTAGTAATGCTCTTTTTACATCACCTCCTCTCACTCCCAACCTCACTTTATCTATCACTCTTACCCTCAGGACACTGGGATCACTATTATGGCACTTGAAAAAAGTGTTGTGGCACAGATTTTAACTCTTCCACGTCCTGATCTTCACATTGTGAGGCTGTACGGATTTTGCTAGCATGTTCCAATATCCGAGTTTTCAAGGTTCTAGTTGTCATGACGATATAAATCAATTGGCATGGACATGTCAACCAATACACAACTCTTTCTGTGGTACAGGTTATATGGTGTACAATCTTAAACTCTGTCTCCATAGAAAGTGGTGGAACATTCCATATAGATACATGCAGCACACTTGCCACAAGCTCTCGAACCGCACGGGGTTCTCTTACTCCCAAAAATTCCTCTTGGAATATCCGCTACATGATGACTTCTCATCAAAATATCCTGTAATGTTTTTGACTACCTCCATGTAATTTGTGTATAATTGGGTAGAGATGACCGCAGATCCCTATCTGTCAACAGCACCGACCAATGTCTATTCATTATCTCCTGCATTGTACGCCATTCACTATTGTATGGGGTTATGAATCTTACTGTACTATCTTTGTGTTGTTGTGATCGTTTTTTTCCTAGATAGAAGTGCATCTCTCGTCTTAGTTTTAGACATCTCATAGCCTCTTTGAACAACTCCCATCTGATAACCTCTGTCTAGGAATCGTTCAGTCAAGTCCAAGGATTGTTGTTCAAACCTCTCATCTTCAGAACAGATACGCCTCATCCTCATAAATTGACCCTTAGGTATGGCTTGAATTAAGTTGGGATAATGTGCTGAAGTAGCATGCAATAATGCATTCACCGACGTGGACTTCCTATGTACGTCCGTCATGATCATACCCCCTCTATCCTTCTTGTATCCAAAAAATCCACCTCCAATGGACTGTACTTCCAGGTTAATTTGATCTTACGATCATTGAAATTAAGATCCACTAAAAAGTCATCCAACTGCGACGTGGAGCCCTGCCAGATGAAAAACACATCGTCAATATACCTCAACCAGAGCAGCGTCAAATCCCACCGAATTCTGGATGATCTCTCCCTCCCACAGCCCAAGGAACAAATAAGCATATGAGGGTGCACATGGCGCCCCCATAGCAGTTCCCCGGAGCTATAGGAAGAAGTGATCTTTGAAAAGAAAATAATTATGGGTTAACAAAAATTCTAATAATATCAGGATCAGTTCAATAAGCTCATCGTCCAGATTCGTCATGGAAAGAAAATGTCTTGACACTCTCAAACCCTGGTCGTGGTATATCGACGTGTACAGGGACTCCACGTCGCAGGTGACCAAAAGCATGTCATTCTCCAAGTGCAATCCATTCAATCGCCTTAACATATCTGGCATATACATGTCTAGTCTGCACAAGGTACGGACAAGTCCACATTGGCTGTGGACAGGCAGCTGCGCTTGTCTGTGATGACGCCCCATGCCGTGCTAAACACACGTTCAAATAATACACTGGTTGCAGGGCACGCCAGCACGTCCAAGGTGTAAAGGGCAAGCTCAGGTCATGTGCCCAATTTGGAGACCCAGAAGCTGAAGGGGGCAGACCCGTCATTCAGTACGTGTAGGCGTGTGCACACATACTGCTCCACCATGTTGGTGAAATTCTGCCTTCCTGCTAAGACGTTCCATATCAGCTGGTGGTGTGGGTTGTTGTGGCATGCTGACCAAGCTTTTACACATTTTGGCTATGCTAACCCTGCCTTCTGAGGTGCTGGCGGTGCCCCAGCTGCGTTGGCGACCTCTTCCTCATCCTCTGCCTTCACCTTGTGCATCCACTGTGCCCCCGCTGTCAGGTGGGAATGCCACCAGCAACGCGTCTACCAGCGTGCGCTTGTACTCGCGCATCTTACGATCACGCTCCAGTGAGGGAATTAAGGATGGTACGTTGTCCTTGTAACGGGGATCCAGCAGCGTGGCCACCCAGTAATCAGCACAAGTAAGAATGTGGGCAACTCTGCAGTCGTTGCGGATTGACTGCAGCATGTAATCGTTCATGTGTGCCAGGCTGCCCAGAGGCAACGAAAAGCTGTCCTTTGTGGGAGGTGTATCGTCTGTGTCCTCTGTATCCCCCCATCCATGCATCAGTGATGGCCATGAGCTGGTCTGGGTGCCACCCTGCTGTGAACATGGTTCCTCCTCCTCCATCTCCTCCTCCTTATCCTCCACTTCCAGAACTGTGCCCTGGCTGGACAATTGTGTACCTTGGGTTTGTGGGTGCAGGAACCCACCCTCAGAGCCACTTGGGAATGACCGGCCGGAAACCCTACTAAATGATCCCTCTTCCTCCTCCTCCTCCTCCTGTGCCACATGCTCTTCCATCATCGCCAGGAGCGTTTTTTCAAGGAGGCATAGAAGTGGGATAGTAACGCTGAGAATGGCTACTTGAAACAGCGCAACAAGGAACAGAGGTCTCACATGGAGACCCAGTCATTGGTGGTGAAGTGGTGCTGTTCTGACCAAGCGACTCACCCGTGCGTGCTGCAGCTGAGACTCCACTATTGCCTGCTGCTGTTCGCACAGTCTGGCCAGCATGTGCACGGTGGAGTGCTACCTTGTGGGCACGTCGCATATGAGGTGGTGAGCGTGTAAGGTCAGGGGAGGAAGGCAGGATTCAAGTGCAGTACAGCGGACAAGGAGACTGAAGCAAAAATCGGCTTTATTAAGGAGCAAAATGAAACTGCCGGAACAGTATAGTACCACCATACCAGAGTCACCATGGGTCAATGACAGCAATGGCATGAACAGGTGAACATAAATAATCAACAATGGTACAGGAATTTTGCATAGACACAGAATGAGCTAAACAGCAAACAGACAGCTAACAAGCTACTCTCAACACTTATTTCCAATCTAGCCCTCCTACTCAGGGGACGCTTCTACAGCGCACTGACTAAGTCCCTGACTCTATAACCTATCACAGCTTGGCACCGGTGCCACTCACAGTTCTGCAGATTCTCCTTCATCCAATAAGATGCAGTCTGGCTCCAGGTCCGGTCGCTTGCTTGTATGTCTTTTTCTCTCTGCTTACAGCAGATGCAGATCTTCACCTAGTTTCAGCTCTGGCAGGAAGGATATGGCTTGTACTGGTCTCTGACACACGGTCCCACTCCTCTGGAACACACTGTGCAGTCTCTTTCTCTGGGTTACAGCTGCAGCACTTCAGTTCAGAGTCTATCTTGGCCTGTCTCCAACACAGCCAGCTTCTCAGGACTCCATCAGTCAGGCTCCATGTCCCATCACTAGCCTTACAGCTACCAAGGCACACACACACCTCCAGCCAGGACTCAAACCCTGGGACCTTCTGGCTCCTCCTACCTCTTGTGTATATCAGAAAAAGTTCAGCTTCCTCTACTCAGAGCCACAGCAACCTCTAGTGGCTGAAATAAGTCATCATAGTCTATTTAACACCATATTGTAGATATCTGTGCAAAGAACAGTATTCTAGGGGCTGACCCTTACAACGGAAAGGCCGAAATTACGCTGCAGCGCTGACAGGCGAGCAGCAGGGTGAGAATGCCGAAAGCACACACAGATGGCCCGCACTTTATACAACAGCTCTGACATATCGGGGTAATTTTTAAGGAATCTCTGCACCACCAAATTCAGCACATGCGCCAGGCAAGGGATGTGCGTCAAACCGGCTAGTCCCAGAGCTGCTACGAGATTTTGCCCATTATCGCACACCACCAGACCGGGCTTAAGGCTGACTGGCACAAACCACTCATCGGTCTGTTGTTCAAGGCCCATCCACAGCTCCTGCGCGGTGTGGGGTTTGTTTCCCAAACAGATAAGTTGTAAAACTGCCTGCTTTCGTTTACCCCTGGCTGTGCTGAAGTGGTGGTGAAGGTGTTACACTGACCGGATAAGGAGCTGGTAGAGGATGAGAAAACATAGTAGGAGGAGGAATCAACAGGAGGCAAACTGAAGCGCCCTGCAATCCTCAGTGGTGGAAGGACATGCACCAAACTGCTATCCGCCTTAGGCCCAGCCGCCACTGCATTTACCCAGTGTGCTGTTATGGCGATATAACGGCCCTGACCGTGCTTACTGGTCCACGTATCTGTAGTCAGGTGCACCTTGCCACAGATGGCCTTGCGCAGTGCACACCTGATTTTGTCCCCTACTTGGTTGTGAAGGGAAGGGATGGCTCGCCTTTAAAAGTAGTGGCGGCTGGGCACGACGTACTGTGGGACAGCCACCTGCCATAAGGCCTTTAAAACTATCCATCTCCACCAGGCGGAATGACAGCATTTCAAAGGCAAGTAATTTAGAAATGCTGGCATTCAGGGCTAAGGATCGCAGATGGGTAGGGGGGTACTTCCTCTTCCTCTCCAGCTTTTGGTATATGGAGAGCTGAACGCTTCTGTGGGACATTGTGGAGATGCTTGGTGACTCAGGTGTTCGTGTTGCTGGCAGATCCTCTGTTTGCGGGGTTGCATGTGGCACTTCAGAGGTGGATGAAGAGGCCGAGACTTCAGCAGAAGAGGAAGAAGGAGGAGCCAGAGACCTTTCTTGGTTTATGAAGTTTCTACTCCACTGCAGCATGTGCTTTGCACTTAAATGCCTGGTCATGCAGGTTGTGCTCAGGTTGAGAACATGTATGCCTCGCTTCAGGCTCTGATTGCACAGCGTGCAAACCTCTCGTCTCTTGTCATCAACACATTGTCTGAAGAACTACCATGCCAGGGAACTCCTTGGAGCTGGCTTTGCTGTGCTCGGCCCCTTGCTGCGGTGGGCAGTAGCAGGCGTACTGTCTAGAGGACGGCTGCTCCGCTTTTGCACCCTGTTCCCTCTTCTGCTGTGCTGGTGGCTCTGTGCGACCACCGCCTCTTCCTCCGAACTACATAGGTCACTCGCATGACCATGATTCCATGTGGGGTCGAGGACCTCATCGTCCTCCACATCATCTTCCACTCAGTCTTAACTCCTGCCTTCCTTCTCGGTCTGTACACTTTCGAAAGCCCCAGCAGTTGGCACTTGTGTTTTGTCATTATCCGAGACGTGCTGCGTTGGTCCTCCCATGTACTCATCTTGAAAGATAAGTGGTTGGGCATTGGTGCACTACATCTCTTCCACTTCTGGGGCAGGGCTAGGTGGATGGCCATGGGAAACCCTGCTAACAGTCATTAAAAAGCAGAAGAGACTGCTGCATGACTTGGGGTGAGGTGAAAGACTGATGGACATTGGCTGCAGGTGACAACTGTGGTCTTTCAGCAGGAGACTGGGTGGGAGACAATGTGAAGGAACTGGATTCACTGTCAGCAACCCAATCTACTATCGCCTGTAATTGTTCAGGCCTTACCATTCGTAGAGCAGCACTAGGCCCCACCAAATACTGCTGCAGGTTTTGTCACCTACTTGCACCTGAGCAAGGGGTTTCACTTGTGCGTGTAGCTGGCACAGATCGACCACATCCTCTCCCTGCAACAGGAGCTCCACCAACAGCACCACAACCTGGGCCACGTCCCTTATTTGATGCTCTCCTCATATTTTTCGAATTTAGGATCTTGCCCTAAATGGCTGTTTAATTAATAGTTGAATAGAACGACAGTATGTAAAGGGTGTATCTCACATGGCCTGAACCAGACTACACCTCAATTAAATAATTTTTTGCCCAAAATGGCTGTATTTCAAATGCCTAAATCAAACCACTGTATGTAGAGGGTGTATCTCACACGGCCTGAACCAGTGTAGGCCTGAATTAAAGGTTTCTTTGCCCAAAATGGCTGTATTTCAAATGGCTGTATTTCAAATGCCTGAATCAAACCCCTGTATGTAGAGGGTGTATCTCGCATGGCCTGAATCAGTGTAGGCCTGAATTAAAGATTTATTTGCCCAAAATGGCTGTATTTCAAATGGCTGTATTTCAAATGCCTGAATCAAACCCCTGTATGTAGAGGGTGTATATCACACGGCCTGAATCAGTGTAGGCCTGAGTTAAAAATGCCTTTGCCCAAAATGGCTGTATTTCAAATCACTGTATTTCAAATACCTGAATTAAACCTCTTTATGTAGAGGGTGTATCTCACACGGCCTTAATTAGTGTAGGCCTGAATTAAAGATTTCTTTGCCCAAAATGTCTGTATTTCAAATGCCTGAATGGCCTAAATCAGTGTAGGCCGGAATTAAAGATTTCTTTGCCCAAAATGGCTGTATTTCAAATGGCTGTATTTCAAATGCCTGAATCAAACCCTTGTATGTAGAGGGTGTATCTCACACGGCCTGAATCAGTGTAGGCCTGAATTAAAGATTTCTTTGCCCGAAATGGCTGTATTTCAAATGCCTGAATAAAACCCCTGTATGTAGAGGGTGTATCCCACACGGCCTGAATCAGTGTAGGCCTGAATTAAAGACTTCTTTGCCCAAAATGGCTGTATTTCAAATGCCTGAATAAAACCCCTGTATGTAGAGGGTGTATCCCACACGGCCTGAATCAGTTTAGGCCTGAATTAAAGATTTCTTTGCCCAAAATGGCTGTATTTCAAATGGCTAAATCAAACCCTTGTATGTAGAGGGTGTATCTCACATGGCCTGAACCAGTGTAGGCCTGAATTCAATATTGGTGCACCAAATGGCAGTATTTCAAATCTCTGAATCTAACCCAAATGTATTAAGGATGTATCTCACAATGACATATGCATCAACGTCTGCCAAATAAACTTTTTTTGCCCGACCGGGTGTTTGTTTAATAACTCAATATGGCAGCATTATATAAACCAGGAATTTCAAACATGCTTATGCTGCATGGTCTGAAATATTGTGTATTTTGCCCCAAAAAGGGTGTTTTATTAATGAAATAATATAAGCCCTGTATATACAGGGTGTATCCCACACGGCCTGACCCACTGTAGACCTGAATTCAATATTGGTGCACCAAATGACGGTATTTCAAATCTCTGAATCTAACCCAAATGTATTAAGGGTGTATCTCACAATGACATATGCAGCAAAGGCTGCCAACTAAATCTTTTTTGCCCAAATGAGTATTTGACAGCAGTATATAAGCCTGTAATTTCACACGTGTTGATACTGCAAGGCCTGAAAATAGTGTTTTTGGGCAAAAAAGTGTGCTTTTAAAACCCCAGAAAATGATGGGTGTATTTCTACCTTAAATTGCAGACTGACTAATCCAGATGTTGTAGATTGCCAAAAAAGTGGGATTTTTTTGGTAACAGAATATGAAACCTGTATAAATGTATATTAAACTTGAATTTAACACTTGGAGATCAGGAAAATACAGATTTTTGGCAAAAAAGTGTGTTTTTAAAACCCCAGAAAATGATGGGTGTATTTCTAGCTTAAATTGCACACTGACTAATCCAGATGTTGTAGATTGCCCAAAAAGTTTTTTTTTTTTTTTAACATAATATGAAAGCTGTATATATTAAACTTGAATTTAACACTTGCAGATCAGGAAAATACATTTTTTTGGGCAAAACAGTGTGTTTTTAAAACCCCAGAAAATGATGAGTGTATTTCTAGCTTAAATTGCACACTGACTAATCCAGATGTTGTAGATTGCCCCAAATTTTTTTTTTTTTAGTTTTTTTTTTTTACATAATATGATAGCTGTATATATTAAATTAGAATATAACACTTGCAGATTTGGAAAATACAGTTTTTTGGCCATAAAAAGTTTGTTTTTAAAACCCCAGAAAATGATGGGTGTATTTCTACCTTAAATTGCAGACTGACTAATCCAGATGTTGTAGATTGCCAAAAAAGTGTTTTTTTGGTAACAGAATATGAGAGCTATATATATTAAACTTGAAATTAACACTTGCAGATTAGGAAAATATATTTTTTTGGCAAAAAAGTGTGTGTTTTTAAAACCCCAGAAAATTGTGGGTGTATTTCTAGCTTAAATTGCCCAAAAAAGTGATTTACAATGTCCCAAAAGCTCAGATGCAGTGCTGGTGCACTGAGCGTGCATAAAATGGCCGCCGCTGCTGCCGCACACCTAACTAACAGACGGATAAAAGTTATTTTTTTTTGGTCAATGGGTTCAGGGCAGGGTAAAACTATTGTGCCCTGCACCCGCACAACTATTTCTATTTCTAGATTCTCTACTATTCTCTCCCTGAAATCACAAGTCCCGCAGCATCCTCTTCCTACACTTGTAACAGCAGAGTGACGTGCAGCGCTATATAGAGCCTGTGTCACTTGCTTCTCTGGCTAATCACAGCCAAGCCATTAGTAGGCATGGCTGTGATGTCTTCTAAGGTCAGACAGTTAAACGCTTGTTGATTGGCTGCTCTGCAGCCTTTTAAAAAGTTCCAAGAAAGCACTGAACACCAAACCCAAACCCGAACTTTTACTGAAATGTTTGGGTTCGGGTCCAGGGTCCAAAAATCCTAAAGTTCGGTACGAACCCGAACTTTACAGTTCGGGTTCGCTCAACCCTAATTATTATGTGAATGTTGGGTAGAATTCATGATGTTAGATAAAACAATGAACTGTTCAAGCTTTATCTAGGGACTGCAGATAACCAGATCCCTTGTTTTCAGCTTAGGCTACTTTCACACTAGCGTTTTCAATTCCGCTATTGAGATCCGTAATAGGATCTCAATAGCGGAAGAAAACGCTTCAGTTTTTTCCCCATTCATTGTCAATGGGGACAAAACTGCCCTGAACAAAACGGAATGCCCCAAAATGAATTCTGTTCTGTTTGGTTGCGCCCCAATGGTGGACAGAATAACGCAGCAAGCAGAGTTTTCTGTCTGCGATGTGGTGTGGAGTAAGACAGATCAGTCCTGGCACACAATGTAAGTCAATGGGGACTAATCTGGTTTCTCTGACACAATAGAAAACTGATGACGGATGCATGTGGTTGTATTATAGTAACGGAAGCGTTTTTGCATATCCATGACGGATCCGCAAAAAACGCTAATGTGAAAGTAGCCTTACTTAGGCTGGGTTCACATCTGCGTTGTTAACTCCGGCATTGCAATACAGTCACCATATCCGGCGTACAGGCTGGCTTTCAGCCGGATAAAAATTGCTACACGCAACATTTTTTGTTTGGCCAAAAGTCGTCATATATGACACAAAGTGAATGGAGATCCGGAGGGGCACCTAGTGAGCAGGTGATTGTGGGAAGAAACACTTCCTTCCTGACAATTGCCCACTTCATCTGCAGGTGTAATAGGAACCTTACTAATATTTTCAAAACCACAAAGAAACATTTTGATTCAAATTCAGATAGTATACAAAAATTTGTTTGGAGTCTCCAGTGTCCAATAGAGATGACGGTCTGGGCTCTGTGTAAAACGAGTTTGGCTGCGTCCTGTGTTAAAAGAATTTGAGTTTGGTTTTAGTTTTTTTTTCCCTCTGGGTTAGGCCTCCTGCACACAAACGTGTGCTGCCCATTGCCGTATTGTGGACCGCATTTGCGGATTAGACGGGCGCCAGTTCCGTGGGCATTCCGCATCATGGATGTGGACAGATTTACATCAATTCGGAGATGCGGAATGGTGCGGATTAGAAGCACGGAAATTAACCCTATGGAAGCACTACGGAATGTATCCGTATGGTTTCGTCCCGCACTTCTGTTCTGCAAAAAGGTACAACATGTCCTATCATTTTGCGGAACAGAAGATCTCAGACCCATTAAAGTGAATGGGTCCGTGATCTGCTGCGGCTTCTCTACGATCGGTGTTAGTGCATTGCGGCCCGCAATTTGCAGGCCGTAGCACGGCCTCGGAGTGCACACGTGTGCAGCAGGCCTTAGGGTGGTTTCACACTCAGGTTCTTGAGTTTTGTGCACTTTCGCATTTTAGTAGTGTGGCTCGCATCTGTGTTTTTTGGGGCATTTTTTGCGGGGTAAAAATGCCCGCTTCAACTATGTGAAATAAGAAACACAGGACACAAACATGGAGTTTTCCTACTAGAATTTTTGCTATTTCTTTGTTTAGTTCCCCCCCCCCCCCCCAACATGAAAATGACAGTCAGGATTAAAGGGGTTGTCCAAGAAATTTTTCTCAAGCTAATGAATGCTATATGCATTCAAAAATTTCGGCAAAATTTGGATTTGACTAGAAAGGGGGTAGATTTTTCCTCCTGATTGGTAGAGGCGCATAAGGCCTTTTCTAATATCAAGGAGAGTTTTGCTTCTGCTCCCATCTTGGTACAACCTGATATTTCTCTACCCTTCATAGTGTAGGTTGATGCTTCTGAGGTGGGTGTGGGTGCGGTCTTGTCTCAGGGTCCCTCTCCTTCCAAATGGCGACCGTGTGCCTTTTTCTCGAAGAAACTCTCCTCCGCAGAGAGAAATTACGATGTGGGAGATAGGGAGTTGTTGGCCATCAAGTTAGCTTTTGAGGAATGGCCTACTTGGAGTCAGCCAAGCGTCTGAACCCGAGACAGGCCACATGGTCTTTGTTCTTTTCAAGGTTCAATTTTGTTGTCACGTTCCGCCCTGGGGTTAAGAATGTGAAGGCGGATGCCCTGTCACGTTGTTTTCTGGGAGGTGGGAATTTTGAAGACCCGGGTCCCATTTTGGCTGAAGGTGTGGTGGTCTCTGCTCTTTATCCTGAATTGGAGGCAGAGGTTCAGGTAGCCCAGTCAGAGGCTCCTGGTCTTTGTCCTCCTGGGAGGTTGTTTGTGCCTCTCGCTTTAAGACACAAGATTTTTAAGGAGCACCACTATACTGTCCTTACTGGGCACCCGGGGGCAAGAGCCACAGTGGATCTCATCGCTCAGAGATTCTGGTGGCCGGCGCTTCGTAAGTCGGTTGAGGGTTTTGTGGCAGCCTGCGAGACCTGCGCTCGTGCCAAAGTCCCTCATTCACGGCCATCAGGTCCTCTCCTTCCGTTACCCATTCCTTCCCGTCCTTGGACACATCTTTCCATGGACTTCATTACGGACCTGCCTCGTTCCTCGGGGAAGACTGTGATTCTGGTGGTGGTGGACCGTTTTAGCAAAATGGTGCATTTCATTCCTTTTCCTGGCTTGCCCAATGCTAAGACGCTGGCGCAGGCATTTATTGATCACATTGTCAAATTGCATGGTATTCCTTCAGACATAGTCTCTGATAGGGGCACACAGTTTGTTTCCAGATTCTGGAAGGCTTTCTGTTCTCGCTTGGGGGTTCGGTTGTCATTCTCTTCTGCTTTCCACCCGCAGTCGAATGTCCAGACAGAGCGCGCCAATCAGAATCTGGAGACATATTTGCACTGTTTTGTGGCGGAGAATCAGGAGGATTGGTGTTCTTTTTTGTCCCTTGCTGAGTTTGCTTTAAATAACCGTCGCCAGGAGTCCTCTGATAAGTCACCATTTTTTGGTGCATATGGGTTTTGCCATTTTTTGGTGCATATGCAGTTTGGGACATTCTCTGGAGAGGGGTCTTCTGGTTTACCTGATGAGGACAGATTCTCCTCGTCTTTGTCATCTATTTGGCAAAAGATTCAGGATAATCTAAAGAGCATGAGTGAGAGATACAAGCGTGTGGCGGATAAGAGACGTGTGCCTGGTCCGGACCTGAATGTTGGTGATCTGGTGTGGTTGTCTACCAAGAATATCAAATTGAAAGTTCCATCCTGGAAGTTGGGTCCTAAGTTTATTGGGCCTTACAAAATCTTGTCCGCCATCAATCCTGTTGCCTACCGTCTTGATCTTCCTCAGACTTGGAAGATCCACAATGTTTTTCATAAGTCCTTATTAAAACCTTATGTCTAACCCATTGTACCCTCGTCTTTGCCTCCTCCTCCGAGTGTGGTTGATGGTAATCTTGAATTTCAGGTCTCTAGCATTGTGGATTCTCGTGTTGTCCGCGGTTCTCTCCAGTACCTTGTTCATTGGGAGGGTTATGGTCCTGAGGAGAGGATGTGGGTCCCAGTGACGGACATTAAGGCCACTCGTCTCAACAGGGCTTTCCATAGGTCCCATCCTGAGAAGGTGGGCTCTGAGTGTCCGGAGTCCACTCGTAGAAGGAGGGGTACTGTCACCACCAGACATCTGAGAAGCTCTGACAGACGTTCTTCTGAACTTCCTCCTTAAGGTTCCTTTTGTTTTGCTTTCATTTTCTCATCTCGTTAGCCTCTCTCAGCTGTCATGTAGTTGCACTGATTGCCTCCCTTTAAATCCCTTCCCATACTGCATCACTTTGCGGTTTATACAACTTCCTGGAGTGTGCTGATGCTAGAAGCTGTTACTAATGCATCCACAAGATAAGTCTGTTTTCTTTATTTCTGTTTGCCTGTGGGCTTGATCCTAGGTGACCCTGACTCCCTCCGTATTAAGTGTAGGGAGCCGGTGGTCGTGTCCCCTCACTATTATAGGGTGTTCAGGTGCATACAGTCGAGGAACGAGGATATGCGATCTTCTACCATTGAGATTTTTGCATAGGCTGAACAGTAAGGGAGAGAGCTAGGGCTCTTACAGGGCTTACCCTCCTGTTCCTTAGTTTTGGATCAAGTCAGTTCATTTGTGTCTTCTAGTTTTCTGTACACCTTCCGTTACAGGTTTGCTTTGGCATCACATGTCATGCGGCCCTTCCCTAGATGCAACCTGGATGACAGCAGACGTATATTAAACTTTCGGCTGAGTAGAGCATGTCGGTATGTTGAATGTGCGTTTGAAATACTCACATAGAAGTGAAGAGTATTGCTGTCATCCTTACAGATGGCACCAGACAATGCCACCCTGGTTATTCAAGCATGTGTGATCCTGCATAACTTTGTCAGGATTAATGATGCTTTCTCTGAAGTAGAATTATTAGAACCTGGTACATTTTCTTCATCAGGAGGATTGTACCAGACCCTTCATGGGAGACCTAGAACTGCAGGCCTTGCAGTTCGGGCCCTCTATGAAGAATATTTTTCAAGTCCTGAGGGTGCATTGCCATGGCAGATGGATGTAGTGCACGGCAGACTAGATGTTTTGTTTTGGATGGTAGGGTTATATGTTGATAGTGTAGGGACTCACAAGACAAAGAGGACCCTTGACGTGGGCTTGTGGGCTGGAGTTGAAATGTATGCAAATTTTAAAAACATCTATGTCTTGAAATATTTGTCATATTTGACATTTTCCTGACTATAGATTTTTTTAAATGTGTATCGATTAAAACCCTCTAATATCTATTTATAATGATATGTTTATGACCTATGTCATGTTTGCATACATGCCCATAAGTTTACATACTCATGACAACATATTTTCTTTTTATTTAAGGCATGCTGAAGACTTGACGTTGCTGTCCAATGTCCCGGTTTTTGAGATTATCCCAGCACTTACAACATTTAGCTAATTTAACAAATTGATTAAGTATTTTCAGGATTGGTAATGAATATGAAAAGGCTAGAGAAGGTTATAAAAAAGTTTTATTTATTTTTTTCTCTTTCACATTGAACACAAATAAACACCCTTAATATCTCATGTACTCTAAACTAAGTAAATAATGTATTTTTCAGTATAGGTCAATTTTTCCCATTTGTTATGTGCTGCAATGCAGAGTCCAAGGCCTGTTTCAGTACTGACAGTGATGTTCACACTATGGTAGAGACCGACTTTCGCCTAGCAATGTTGACAACCTGTTAAAGGGACCTGCACAGATGGGTGTTCCTTATTGCTATCCTCACCTGTTTCTGATGTCAGCCATTTGTGCAGGTCAGATCAGGATAAACAATGGTAGATGGAAGACTTCTTCTAGTATGGTGTTGACAAGGGCAGTATATAACTGCCAGAGACCAATGTGTACCTGACTAGTGCAATGCAGGCCTAGTTGTAGCTTAGGCTAAAACATTACTTCTCTGATGTTAACTATTTTACAAAAGAAATGCCATTAGCAAATATTTTATTACAATTATTAATACCATTACATTATAAAGAGTAAATTTGATACTCACAGCCTAAGGTTCAGCACTGTTTTTAAAAAAAAACTGAGTTGCCTGGTATATAGATAGGGCTTCTTCCGATGGCCCCCATCACCACTATGTCCCCTTGATTGGACACGTTCCCAGAGGTATTAGTCGTGGCATGACTGCCAGCGGGTCTTGACACGTTGGACTGTAGAAATATAACATAACAACCATTCTAAATTAAGATACCTAAAAACACGTATAAAAGCACATGCAAATACATGGTTACTACAACGTGTATACATGCAAATCCATTTAAGTTGATACCATATACAGTAACTTTTATATCTTTCTACGCTGGCTGACCTCATGTTAACATAACTTCCAAAACTTATTGTTTCTATGGTGTGGCAATGTGAACATTGAGGTGTTGTTTGCACCAGGAGCGTGTCACCAAGGGGCCTGGCCTTGGTGGAGTAAAAGCCCTAGTCCAGGTGTCCACTAAAGTAGTTGGGGGACACCATATAGATAGTGTAGCTGGTTCAGCTATTTCAGGGCGGGATTTTACTGGGAACAGGCAATGTGTTAGGTGGGTGCCTGTTCCCCATGCTCCAGTCCGGGACTTAGGGCATGCTCACATCCAGGGATTCCATTTAATCTGGTTTATAGAATTGGGTGTGTCTCACTCTGGAGTGTTTTTTGAAGCAGAGTCCTGGTGAGGCTCTGTGTGAGTGGTCTCAGTCGGGTTGGCTGAGGGGCCACGAGGCTAGGCGATAGCCTGAACTTTGGGGGACGCAGTGACGCCTGTGAAACAAGGATCACAAGGCCAGAGTTGGGAGGACTATTGGGCCACAATCCCCCAAAAGGTATTGAAGTGTCACAGCCTGGAAGTTGCTTGACTGTATGGCTGAAGAAAGCTGCATTTGTGTTCCATTTGTGAACAGGGCTCTCTAGGTGAGTCAGGGACATGCTTATGTGTTTAGTTAGAGCCTAGCCGGGCAAGGGTTTATTATTTTGTGTGGATGTCACACGTGATAAGTTGAAGCTGAGACTCCGTAACCTGTGCTTTGCTGAAGTGTCTGAAATAAAGCAAGAGTTTGGACATTATAACCGTGTCTGCAAAGATATCTGTGAGTGTGACCCCCAGAAAAGAGATGATCCCTTACAATTGGTGGAGGATGCGGGCTCGTTGTCTATGAGAGAAGGGCAACGGTCGGTTGATAGGGGCAACAATGAGACTGCAGGTGCTGCTAAAAGCTGTTTTTACCATGTGTGAAGTTAAGGGGCTGGAAGCTTTTTTTTGTCCAGTGGAGCAGGTGCTGCTCATAAGAGTGTGGACTATTTTGCTGTGGTGCAAGTAAAAATGCAGTGAATTAAAGGGCCAGTGACCCAGCAAAAGTGGACTTGTGGCGGAAAGTTTTTCCAGCTACCATGGATCTCGGGGAACAGTATGTCCGGTGGCGCTGGCGCATACAGCAGGCAGAAGAAATGGCCATAGCAATTGGCTACACTAAAAATTAATTGGCAAAATTTAATGCAGAGCGAAAGGCTTTGGAGGCACAGTTGCAGCTGGCCTTGAGAAAAGGGTTCTCAACACTGTATGGACCCTGTACAAAGTTCCATGAGCTTGGTGGTGTGCCGGGACTATCGGGGGTAAAGCAAAGATATGGCATTGCCAAGGGCAACGGTCAGGAAGATAAAGAGGGGGAGAGCGGTTCAGCTCTCAGGAGGTCGAGTGTTCCCTACCAGTGGAGACAGAGTCCTAGAGAGGATGTGCCGAGGATCTGCAAGGCTGTTGCTAAGGGCAACCAACCACAACAGCGTGCGGCTGCCCAGCAGTTATGGAGTGGAGCAAGTGGCTTTTATTCTGCGGCTAGAGATCCCAAGGACAGGTCTCCCGAGAGTGTGACTCCACATCTGGAAGGAAGATGGAGTCACTGAATTTCTCGTAGCAACCACTGCAGTAAGGAGTCTGCAGGTGATTTTGTAATGGAGGATCCTGGAGTTTCCTTGGATTCTGGGACTGCCGAACCAGTGACATTGCTGGTTACAAAAAACATGAAATCCATCTGTAGTGACCATGCTTGACTAGTACTGGAAAACAAGCTGAATTATCCCACCCCCAGCAGTCCCAGCCAACTGAGAGTGTGGCACATTTAAAATACTATACAGGCATGGCCACCACTGCTGGATAGCAGGGTTGTTGTAACCACGGAAATGTGATAGGGCTAAAACAGTGGTCACCAGTTATATGTTTAAAATACATGGATAAACAATATGAAGGTCGACCTCTGTATAATAACTACAACTGAAAGCATGTCCACACATAAGAAATATAGCAGCCTACGCAGGGCATGGTGACATTTGTAGTTTCACTGCAGCAGGAGAGCCACCGGTGGCCATGGCTGATATCATGAGACAATATATGCTGCTGTGGACGTTGAAATTAAGTGTTGTCTAAAACATCCTCATGGTGCACCTTCAAAAAGACATGCCATCATTTCCCTGCTTTGCAAACATATACAACCACTGCATTGAAGTTAGCACATAAAAATCAACACAGTTGTAAATGACAACACATACACATGGGTTGACTTACCTAATTTGTGCCGTTTGGAGGCATTGTCCTTCTCCCACTCTCTTTGGGTGGAGCAGCTATTTTCCGACATGATGTGCTGCAAGCAGAAACTCCTCATCATGATTATTTTAGTCTGTATTCAGTTCTTGTGCCTGGTCTTCTAGATAATGCTAAAAATAAATAAATAAAATAATCCGGTCACATGATGCAGGAAATCTGGAATAAGGTTAAAGGGGTTATCTAGGATTTTTATATTGTCCTAGATAACCAGTCCATCACTACCAGATTCGCAGAAGCTGATCAGTTGTTCTGCAGTAGCTCTAGTGCCTATATCTGACATTGGAATTACACAGCTTTGTCTACTAGGTAGTGGATGGAAGTGGTTACTGCAGTCCAATCATAAGCAACTTTCCCACCATGCCTCTTATTTAAAGTGAAAGTATGAAAGTGGTGGGTTGCTTGGTATGCAGTCCAATTTACTTCTAGTGCAAAATAAAGTCCAGCTCACATATGGGTAATTTCCAGAAGCATGGATAACACATAGATCGGGTGTACCAATACTGACACAAAAATATGGAGAAATCTAACTTCCATAAAAAGGATTATGTATGCAAAAAGATAATAAGCCACATACATTAATGTGTTGAAGCATTTCAGGTCAAGACTCTTAAAGATAGTTTCTTTCTCTGCAGCATGGAAGAGTGAGTGGTGTAGCAAGTGTAATGTGAACTGGTGCAAAATTTAATAGAACAACCAAATTTGAGCTGCTGCTACTCTATATGTGTAACATGACAAATAATGTTATTTTCCAATTGGATTAGGAAGAGGAAGGAGTCTGCCATACATGGTTGAGCATTGCAGGGGATTTGTTGAACATGAAGATATTAAGACTATTTTTCACTGGAAGTATGCTTAAAGAGGTTGTCTCTTCTCAGACTTTGATGTATCGCTAAAATATGCCATCAAAGTCAGAACGAGCCCCCTGAAGTAAAGGAGGGCTTACCGCTCTTGCATAGGTGCTCTCCATTCACTGCTGGTGGAGTTCCGAAAATAGCTTGGCTATTTTCAGAAGTCCCATAGTGATAAATTGAGAGCACATGGTAGATGTACTGCCACCTCTCCATTCGCCTCTATGGGATTGCCACTAATAGCCAAGCCAGCGCTCAGCTATTTCCAGAATTCCCATAGTGGTGAATGGAGGGTGCACTCCCCTTCAGTTCGGGAGTGCCCATTCTGGAGATACCAGAGGTGGGACACACATCTATCTGACTTTGATGGCATATCCTAACTATATGCCATCAAAGTCTAAGATGGAACAGCCCATTCAATACAATAACATTGCATTCATAAATATCTTTTGATGAAGTATACTTTGAAGCAGATTATAATAACAGATAAAATCCACTGAGTTCTAGAAGCTCATGTACTGCCCTGTATGTTCCAATAAGCATAGGTCATACTCTTGCTGTTTGATTGTCAATTTATGGGCGCATTAGGTATAATTCACATAATAAAAAAGTGATTTAGTATGCATATGACTCACTGGGCATCTGAACATTGCACAGTAATATATGTGTATATCAACTTAGTTAGAACTGACACTATGTATTTCTATTAAGAAATAGTGATAGACGAACATCTGCCGGGATGATTCACGCACATGATAGCACAAACGCGATCAAATGTACGCGAACCGCAAGTTTGCGGCGGGCCCTATTCACTTTAACGGCAGGCGAACCTGAAAAACCTTCAGGTCATTATTACAGCCACCAAATACTTACAAGAAGTGCACAAATAGTCCCACAACAAGGACAGTGATACCAAAAGGCCGATCAATGGCAAACATTCCCACACAAAATATGTATTTTAATCAGGGGCCATTTTTATGTGTCTTAAAGGAAAACTGTCAAACTGTCAAAAATGTGGCCTGCTGGAGCCTAGTACAGTCCCCAAACATTAGGCATTCACCGAATACAAAACATCAAGTGATTATGTGGCTGGAAGTATATTAGGCGTCATTGGATAATAATTTTACTTCAGGCCAATGGAGTACAGGCCCTATAAATTATTAATTCAATGTACATAAAAGAACAAGTGATTATGTGGCTAGAGGTATATTAGACGGTCATTGGATATCAATTTTACTGCAGGCCAGTATAAATAAATGTCCAATACATACTGTATGCTTAAAAGAACTAAAAATACAAAATTTTATTAAAAACATGGCTAACGAAATCCCCCTCTTGAATAAACCCCAAATGATAATAGGTGAAATTCGATAACACGTGGTCATCACAGGTGTTGAATTCCTCCGAGGCCCCAAACATTAGGCATTTACTGTACAGAAAAGATCAAGTGATTATGTGGCCGGAGGTATATAAGACGGTCAATGGATATCAATTTTACTGCAGGCCAGTGGACTACAGGCCCCAAAAATTATTCATTCACCGGACAAAAGACATCAAGTAATTATGTGGCTGGAGCTATATTAGACGGTCAATGGATATCAATTTTACTGTTAGCCAGTTAGATTATAGGCCCCAAAAATTATGCATTCACCGGACATAAAAGATCAAGTGATTATGTGGCCGGAGGTATATTAGACGGTCAATGGATATAAATTTTACTGCAGGCCAGTGGAATACAGGCTCCAAAAATGATTCATTCACCGGACACAAAAGAACAATTGATAATGTGGCTGGAGGTACATTAGGCGGTCACCGTATAACAATTTTTACTGTTGGCCAGTTTGATTACAGGCCCCAAAAATGTTGCATTCATTGTACAGAAAAGATCAAGTGATTATGTGGCTGAAGGTATATTAGACGGTCAATGGATATCCATTTTACTGCAGGCAATTGGACTACAAGCCCCAGACATTATTCATTCACCGGACAGATAACATCCAGTGATTACCCCGATGGAGGAGGACACTTTAAGGATCATCAATCTCTCAACATATTCACTTACACCAATTGAAAGATCAGTGCTGGTAAGAGGCCTCTCCTTCTCCCCCATGAACACGCTAGATAAATTCGAATTTATTAAAGATGTCTATTTATTCTGTAGACAGTTGTGCTTTAGAGCGTTAAATGCTCAACCTTCCCTTGTACAACAGCTACCTGAGGATGAAAGAGGTGTCTTCATGGACCTGATGGATCTATTGAAGGAAAGTGAGTGTGAGACAGGAAGGCGGCAATTTACACCACGCAAACCCTCCATTATTACTCCCACACTCAACCGCTTTCCTAACATTCAATTGTTTTTCCAGGTCATGATAGTGGAAATTAGGAAACTACAAGCGAACAAGATCCAGGACAAAAACCTGTCTAAAGCAGAACTGTTGGCGATTAGGAATTTACAGAACAATACGGCTTTTGTCATCAAAGAGGCGGACAAAGGAGGTAATGTTGTGTTGTGGGAAACGGGGTTATACACTGCAGAGGCAAGAAGACAACTGAGTAACCGTCATTTCTATACCCCATTACCCACAGATCCCACTGTAACGTTTATGAAAAAATTGGATAGACTCCTCACCTCTGCATACCAATTTAACATCATTACCAAAAAAGAGAAGGTATTCTTGGAAGTCAACTGTCCTATAATCCCCACATTTTATATGCTACCGAAGGTACACAAGGACTTAGCCGTGCCTCCGGGCCGCCCTATTGTGGTGGGGATAGGGGGTTTATGTGAACAAGCCTGTATCTACCTCGATTTTTATTTACAGCCGTATGTCTTGGGTCTTCAATCGCACCTCAGGGACTCCATGCAGCTGGTACAACACCTACAGGAGATGCAGTTTCCACCAGGGATACTGATACTTACGTGTGATGTTGAGTCCCTCTATTCAAACATCTCGCACAGTGATGGTTTACAAGCTACCCAGTATTTCTTCCAAAAATCATCCTTTGGGGATCCGGCACATCACACATTTCTGGTGAGCCTCTTGGAGTTCGTCCTCCACCACAATTACTTTGTGTTTGATCGTGTCTTTTATAGACAAGTATCGGGGACTGCGATGGGGGCACGATGTGCGCCCTCCTATGCCAACCTATTTTTAGGTTGGTGGGAGGAGACACACGTATACCCCACTGCAATGTATTGTGAACATGTACTCGCATGGTATCGCTATATTGATGATCTTTTGATCTTCTGGCAGGGCACAGTTGAACAGTGTACTGAATTTGTCAGCTTGTTGAATAACAACTCACTTAACATCTCTCTTACTTATAAGATATCGGATACCACTGCTGACTTCCTGGACCTGCGACTGAAACTTGATGAACAGGGCATTCGTACATCACTTTTTCGTAAGGAAACTGCAACAAATAGCCTGTTACGTTTTGACAGCTTCCATCCGGTCCACCTGCGTAGAGGGATCCCAAAGGGCCAGTTTCTAAGGCTACGCCGCAACTGCACCACCACCCCTGATTTCAGTGAGGCCTCTATTGATTTGACCAACAGATTCAGAGCACGTGGCTACCCGAAGAAAGTAATATCAGGGGCTTTTGAAAGGGCGAAGACAACTGATCGCCTGGAATTATTGAAATCTAAACCTAAACCCCGGAGTACTCAGGTCCATCTTATCACCAAATACAATAACTAATGGCGTGATCTATATACAATACTAAATGCACATTGGCATCTTCTATTGGCGGATCCCAAGCTGAGTGACCATGTAAATTCTACTCCGAAGATTATTGCACGCAGAGCCCCTAATCTACGGGACAAATTGGTACGTAGCCATTTCCAGAGGCCCACACAGGAGTTGGGGAGGGGTGTCAGATTGTGCGGGACATATCCATGCGGAAACTGTAATATCTGCCAATATATGATCTGTGCGGATTCCTTCTCTACTTGCAGGCTTCCGGCGGTGATATCTTTGGATAAGTACATCAACTGTCGCACAAGAAATGTAATCTACGCACTCATCTGTGAATGTGGGAAGCTATATGTGGGGCAGACCGGCCAGGAAGTACGGAAACGTATTCAACAACATCTATCAAATATTGCTTTGGCCCGACGGGACAGGACCCAAGCAAAGAAACCGCTACCCTCAGTTGCTGCACACTTTCTGGATTGTCACCAGTGTATAACCTCCGGACTTAGGATTGCGGGACTTGACTTGGTACGCATGAATTTGAGGGGAGGATCGGCTACCTCTCAACTATTGCGTCTTGAGTCCAAATGGATCTTCAATCTGGACACAGTTGCCCCGCATGGGCTAAATGAGGAACTTACGTTCACTGGCTTTTACCATACCTGATATGGGGGGTGGCCTCTAAACCCTCCAGGTTGGGGCCATCCACTATCTCTTCATCTAGGTAGTTGGTGTTCATCAAGCATACCATAGCGGGAATATAGGTATAGCAGCATTCATTCTTTGTGCCTGTTGAGTACCAAGAGTGGAGGTATATTAGGGGGTTTGTGCTGTATGCGGAGGTATTTATTGTAATAGTGCGTTTTCTAGACATTGCATTGAGGCGGGCAATAGCCATACATTTTGCCACTGATTGGGTAGTGAGCAACCATTGCCTCTACGGGGGCTTAATTTGGCGGCTGCAGTCAGGACAGAGATCAGAGAAGGCGTGTGCTTATTATTAGTGGTAATTTATTCAATTATTAAATTCTTCATTTGCTCTAACCCCTTTATGTCATTCTTTACAGGTTTTTTCACTTCTTCACCTTCATTCACTATGTCACACGCACAGTTCGGGCACTTTTGTATCCACCACACTTTTTATTTCCACAGCCGTGGTCATCCCACGCTGGTTTCACTTTATCACAAAAAATGTTTTCCCTTCTTTTCCAGGTCCTTTATTGATCTTGGATCTTCTATTAGGGTCATCTACGATTATACATGTACTTTGCATAATTTACATGTACATTATTGTTCACCTTTATTAATGTTCAGGCTCCTGTAGAGATGTATATTGGGATTACTGACAACACCACGAACATAGGTGTTTGGTCAGGTATGCTTGATATATGTACTTATATGCTTTCATATGCAATTATATAAAGTCTATGTCTGTGTCCTTCTCATGTATGGTATACACGAATTTTGCATATATATATATATATATATATATATATATATATACTTATATGTCCAATCATCCATCAGTGTGCCCATTGTTATGTATTTGTTATATTATTATTTATCATCACCACTATTTATACATATTTCAGTGGCTTGGTCTATATTGTTTATACTCAGTATACCATTGGGGCATGTTAGGGCCCTGTCTGACCTTGTATAGTATTGCCTGGCCCATATTACATAGATCACATAGATTACATAGGTTTTGTCCTGCCTACTGCCATTATATCACCTCCATTTCCCTTGTTTCTGACCTCCTCTGTCCCTTCTAGCAGACTGCCGTGCCCATGTACGTGTGCTGGACGCATCGTGCGCTCCACCAGTCACAGTGGAGCGCACTATGCGTTCCACCATGCGTTCCACATCGGCACCTCACTTCCGGTTTTGTGATTACACACATCCGGTTTCGATGCATTGCTTTAATTGCTTACCAGGTCGTGGCTCTTAACAATCACACCCAATACTATTTAGCATATACTCATGTCTCCCTCATGTTCTCCTTGATTTGTGGCTGTGCTTTGGCTGGTGGAGCGCATATGCGTTCCACCATGCGTTCCAACAGCCGATCATGTGATCCACACTTCCGGTTTCCTGCTATGACCGGAGTTTAATATATTCACACACTGACAACAGTTCCTGCTGCACAGGTGAACGTAGTTACACCTTATTCTACACCCTATATTAACTGATGCCCCAACACACAGTCCTTTACCCCTGAGGAAGCCGGATTGCTCCGGCGACACGCGTTGGGCGCTTGTTATGTTTCCAGGTCCACTGCACCAGCTGGCTATGTAGGTTTGGCTCTTGATATTGGACCCTATGTTGGTCTGTCTGCATTTTCAATTCTAGTGGTCTTACCTTACCTTACATTTGCTACATGTGATTTATTGTATTGTTTTATATGCTGGTTGATTACACATACATTCAGATGTGATAAACCCAGTGGACCTGTATGTGTCGGTTACATATATTTTATTGCATACCGCACTTTGTTCCATATTGTATACAATTTTTTAATGCGTGTGTGTTGTTGTGTCTAAATAAACTTTATATATATTTTTGTATCCCTTTATGGTTGGATGTGCATTTATGGGGTGGCTCTTTTTGACTCTCTCTCGGGTCAGATAATTTGTCATATGTTATTATTCCACCGTTTGCACTCCTGTCAGTATTTGGTGTGCCCCCTGTCTCTTTAAACTCATCCAGTGATTATGTGGCTCGAGGTATATTAGACGGTAATTGGATAACAATTTTACTTCAGGCCGTTAACCCAATGTTGTCGGACACATGTCGGTCTAGGCATTCCCTGAGGCTCGATCCGGAAGGTGGCTGTCGATGTATGCAAGAATGATCTCATATCCGAAGTGACCAACACATCTTCAAACCGCCCTCTTCTTGCATGCGCTGTAGGATTGGTACTCGCAACTGTTTCTCTGTGGGTGTAAATTCCTCTGTCAGCGCCCTCAACAACAGAATGCAGCATCTCTCGAAGCAAGTCCTGGAAATGCTGCATTCTGACAGCCCGCTGTGATGTTGGTAACATGTTCGCCATTTTGTGTTTGGGGTCTAAGTACGTTGCCACCCAGTACTGGTCTTTGCACTTTAAGCTTTTTATACGGGGGTCCCCCTTCAAACACTGGAGTCCTCGGTCTGCTCCCCCCATCCACGGACAACACCAGGGATCCCCGAAAAGATTAAAGCCTGCTCTTCTTGCTCCTCCTCCTTCTCCCCCCAGCCACTATCATCCACTGACTCCTCTTCAGACTCCTGATGACCTGTCTCATATGGAGTTGCCCCCCTCCCCCCGGAAATTCATTTAGCATTGCGACTTCCTCATCTCTCTTGCTGCAAAATGTTCTGGATCCCGGGGTATTTGACAACGAATCGCTGCACGACTAAGTTCAGGATGTGTGCCATGCACAGCACGTGTGTCATTTGTAGTTGGAGGAGGAGAAGAAGAGGCAGGTCTGCATGCAATCCGTGGTGGTAACAACAAATCCACATGGGTGCCACTGGTTGCATGCTTGACTGCCGTTTGAAGGTTCACCCAGTGGGCTGTAAAAGTTATGTACCTTCCCTGCCCGTGTTTGCTAGATGTGGTCAGATGTATCTTGGTTACCAACACTGTGTGCAAGAGATACATTCGCTTGCCGCTGAACATGGCCATATAGCTCTGGGATGCCCTTCTGGGAGAAATATTTCCTTCCCGGGAACTTCCATTGCGGTGTACCAATGGCCACAAATTTAAAAGGCCTCCAAGTCCACCAGTTTATATGGCAGTAGTTTGCAGGCTTAATTTTTTTACGTTCAAACATATGCACAATCGAAGCCTGACTTTTGCCAGATGAATGGGATGACAGCATGGTGGAAGTTGGAGTGGAGGACAAATGGGAGGAGAGAGGAGAAGGAGAAGAGGCAGGACGTAGAGTGCCAGAAGTGTGGGTTTGTAGGTTCTGACGGTGTTGATCCCACTAGGCTCAGTGATGGGAGGCCAGGTGCCTTCTTAAGGCAGTCGTCCCTAGATGAGTGTTGGGCTTACCGTGACTCATGCGTTGACAGCACAGGCTGCAGATGGCAACAATATTGTCAGCAGCTGACACTTTAAAAAAAAGCCTACACTGCAGAGCCATGTGCCAGCATCCTGGGAGTGCAGGATGTGGTCATGCATGGTGGATGGCTTGCTCCAGATACATTTTTAGTTTGCTTTTTGTGCACTGTGATTTCTGCCTGCTTCTCCTCCTTCTTCTCCCTATCTGCTGCTCCATCTCTTCCTCTGAACTCCCCTCCTCTTCCTCTCTTGAGGGCACCTACGTGACGTCCATCGACACGTCATCATCATCACCTTCACCACCACTGACATTAGAGATCTCGAGTAGGCAGCAACAGCGGGGACCACCCTCCTTGGTCTGATCTCTGTACTGTCGTCAGACCGCTGGTTGGCGGACGTTGCTACCTCCTCTATCTCATCTGATGCCAAGAATGGCTGTGCATTGGTAAGGTCTGGGAATGGATGGGAAAATAATTCCTCTGACTCAAGCGGAGGAGTTATGGTGGTGGTGGTGGTGGTTTCTTTGGGGGTGCACACAGCAGAGAGTGAGGAGGGTGCTAATACAGAGGATGAGGTGGGCGCAGAAGCGGAAGGCTGAGTGAGCCACTCAACCAACTCTGGAGCGTCCTTTGATGTAATCGCACGCACCTTCTCCAACTTTCCACTTAGGCTCCAGCTTGGTGCACCTGTCCGACCCCTACCACCGCTGCGGAATGGCCTGCCTTTTCCTCTGCCTGTCATTTTCAAAATGACTCTGTGACAATGTCCCTATAGAAGAGCAGTATTTGTGGAAGCAGGTATATAGAATACCACTTAATGAGTATTTGCTGGAAGAAAGTATATCAAACCCTTTAATCAGTTTGTTTTGGGACAACAGGTATATCACACCAGTTGCAATTAGTTGTTCCAATAGTGTTTGTCCCATAGCTGCGGTATCTCAGAAGAACCGCACACAACTGCTACACAATACAAATGCACTATATATAAATTATATTATAGATATATCACACCCCTGCCTCAATATTTTTTTTTGGGGGAAACTGGTATATCACACCAGTGGCAATTAGTTGTTCCAATAGCATTTGTCCCTCTGTATAGCTGCGGAATCGCAGCAGAACCGCACAAAACTGTTGCTCAATACAAATGCACTATATAGAAATTATATTATAGGTATATCACACCCCTGCCTCAATCAGTTTTTTTGGGGGGGCAACTGGTATATCACACCAGTTGCAATTAGTTGTTCCAGTAGCGTTTGTTCCTCTGTATAGCTGGGGTATCTCAGCAGAACCGCACACAAATGATGCACAATACAAATGCACTAAATAGAAATTATATTATAGGTATATTACACCCCTGCCTCAATCAGTTTTTTGGTGGAGAAACTGGTATATCCCACCAGTTGCAATTAGTTGTTCCAATAGCGTTTGTCCCTCTGTATAGCTGCGGTATCTAAGCAGAACCACACACAAATGCTGCACAATACAAATGCACTATATAGAAAGTATATTATAGGTATATCACACCCCTGCCTCAATCAGTTTTTTTGGGGGCAACTGGTACCGTATATCACACTAGTTGCAATTAGTTGTTCCAATAGCATTTGTCCCTCTGTATAGCTGCGGTATCGCAGCAGAACCGCACACAACTGCTGCATAATATAAATGCACTATAATTTACTTTCTATGTTAGAAAGTATATTATAGGTATATCAAACCCCTCAGTATGTCACACCTATCGATAGCACACCTATCCGAGTCCTTAAAAGGACTTTTGTGGCCCTATTAGCTAGCATTTCGTGTCTCTAACAGCCTGTCCCTGCTCCACACAGCAACCTCTACCTACACTGGCAAAAGACTGAATGTAAAATGGCAGCCATATCGGGGTTTTTTTATAGGGTAAGGGTGTGTCCGTGTGCTGAAACGTCTCAATTGGCTGTGCATTCCCACCTGATGGATGTGTCATGGGTCAAAGTTCTGCACAATGCAAAAGAATATGGCGCCGACGGACATCGCCATATGTTCGCATGTTCAGCAAACCGCGAACGAGCAAAGTTCACAGAGAAACGACCGCTGGGCGAACCGCAAGGCCTCTCTATTAACAAATAAGTGCATATATTTATCAATTTATTATGCTCACTTATATAGCTCTATCAGTGTGTATTTGGAGTTTGGGAGGAAACCTATGCAAACAATGGGAAATATATGTTAAGTATGAACTCTATGCAGATGCTGTCCTTGGTCGGAATCAGAACCAGGACCCCAGCGCTGCACCAGGGCTAACGAATGAGCCACTGTGCTTCCCATCCATTTGTATGATTTTTATATTGTACATAAACAATGTAACTATGTAACATATGGTGCATGCAAGATGTATTGCATATTGTGTTTGTACAGCACGCAGCACAGTTTCTTGCCCTTCAGACATGGAGGGAATTATTTTATGAAATGCGGTTTCACTTAATTTACAATCCTCGAGCCATCAGGAATCGCCAATCTAAACGGTTCCACTCCTGTAATTGGGGTCACGCTTACCCAAATACTGTTTGAATAATAAAAAATACTTAATTAGTTCTTATTGTGGGATAAAATGAGAAAATATAATTTTATTAAGAAAGTCAAGGTTTTGGTCACAAGCAAATCATTCCAGACAGCAGAATACTCAGTAATCAGTGATTTAATTTAACATGATGACAACTGGCAAACCTTCCGAGAGGAGGCATCTCTCCCATGAGCAGCAGGCAGGGAAACATAGCGCTTATTATTCAGAGGTTGCGGCTGATATATTACATATTACTCAGCCATGGGGCAGCTTTGCATCAGTTTAAAAATGGTTTAATATATTAAATTATATTTACTGAAAGGAAACATTTTTAGATCAGTTTGGGTATTTTCTAAGCAGCACCAGTCCTGTTCAGTATGTAATGCTTGTAGATGCAGTCTTAAATTCTACAAAACAACAATAGTCTTTCGAGGAAATGAGAAAAAAACATTTGTTGCTAATGACATAGGAAAAGTAGTGGGTAATATAAAACTATTTTAAATGTTACCCTATAAAGCCAGGACCACACAGTTTTGAGGCAGCTTTTTAGCTTAAACAAAAACAGATACAAAAGCTCAATAATACAATAATACAAAATACAATAATTTCAATAATAGAGTTCCTTGTTTTAGGATTCACCCTAAAAATTTGCATGCAAAATAAAGGACTAGGGTTAAGCGAACCCGAACTGTAAATTGAAAGTTTGGGATCAAGTTCGGTCTTCGGCGATTTAATGGAGCTTTTTGAAAGGCCGCAAGGCAGCCAATCAACAAGCGTTTAACTTGTGTGCCCTTAGAAGCCATAACATCCATGCCTACTAATGGAATGGATGTGATTGGCCAGTGCAGCATGTGACCCAGTCTCTATATAAGCTGGAGTCACGTAGCGCCACACATCACTCTGGTCTTACTAGTGTAGGGATAGGATGCTGCTGCTGCTGTGAGGGAGAGAATAGGAAAGAATCTATCTGTTATTAGAACTTGTTGTTTACTCTGCAATCTACAGCAATTTTTGTGTGTGACAGCAATGCAAAATGTTTGTACCCTGCCCTGAACAGTGGCATCACCAAGGGGGGGTCAAAGGGGGCCACGGCCCCCCCCTACATCACGCTGTGCCCCCCCATTTGCCCCCCAACTGAGCAGCTTGGGGGGGCGGCAGCCGCAGGACACAGGGAGATGAATGCTTCCATTGCGCTCATCTCCATAGTCATCTGTATGAGCCGTACAGCGCGGGACACAGGCTGGAAGAGGCCTACATCACATCACTGACATGGAGGTAAGTATAAGTGTTTTTTTTTTAAAATATGTACAATAGTTTTACAGGCACATTAGGGGGGCTCTTGTTACTGGCACATTGGGGGCTCTAAGATCTTGTTACTTGGCTGGCACATGATGGGAGGCTCTTGTTACTGGCACATGATGGGGGGGCTTTTATTACTGGCACATGATGGGGGACTCTTGTTACTGGCACATGATGGGGGGCTCTTGTTACTGGCACATGATGGGGGCTCTTGTTACTGGCACATGATGGGGGGCTCTTGTTACTGGTACATGATGGGGCTCTTGTTACTGGCACATGATGGGGGGGCTCTTGTTACTGGCACATGATGGGGGGGCTCTTATTACTGGCACGTGATGGGGCTGTTCTTGCTGGCACATGATGGAGGGGCTCTTGTCACTGGCACATGATGGGGGGGCTCTGGTTACTGGCATGTGATTGGGGGTACTTATTACTAACACATTATTGGGGGCACTTATTACTGGCACATTATTGGTGGGCACTATAGGGGCATCTACTGAGGCCACAAAGAAGGGGTATTTTATATGGGGGAATCTGTACAGTAGCATTTTATACTGGGACACATTATGGTGGGTACTATGGGGAAGGGGGGAGAGGAGTACTATGTGGTCCTCTACGGGAGTGTCAAGGAACCATGAACCAGACGTACAACAAGAGATAAGTGGAAATGAGGAGGCTTTATTGGAAATCAAGCTGTAAGGCAAAAGTCCAAACGGATGGCTAAACCGAAGCAGGGTCTTGCAAAGCCAGAGGTCAGGAACCAGAAGGGTAGTCAGACGAAGCCTGGATCAGGAACCAGCAGGGTAGTCAGACGAAGCCAGGATCAGGAACCAGCAGGGTAGTCAGACGAAGCCTGGATCAGGAACCAGCAGGGTAGTCAGACGAAGCCAGGATCAGGAACCAGAAGCAGCAGCAGTCTTAGAAGCATGTGAACACAGGAGGACCAAGCAAGGAACTGAAGCCACAGACCTCCTATATACATGAGCTAGGCATCCAGCTCCTCCCAGTGGGAAGGAGAAGCCGCAGGGTGGGAGGCTACAAGAAACCCAGAAACCAAGATGGCCGCCAGCACATGTCAAACGAAGGAGAACAGCAAGAAGGTAAGACCATGACAGTACCTCCCCCTCAAGGGCCCCTCCTCCGCGGAGTAAAGAACGGTTTCTGAGGGAAGCGTGCGTGGAAGGCTCGGAGCAAGGCAGGAGCATGGACATCTGCGGAGGGAACCCAGGAACGCTCCTCTGGACCATAACCACGCCAATGGACCAAAAACTGCACCCGACCGCGGACCAGGCGTGAGTCCAGGATATTGCTCACCTCATACTCCTCACGATTGCCCACTTGGACCGGACGAGGCCGAGGAACCGAGGAAGTGAAACGATTACACACCAGTGGCTTCAACAGGGAGACATGAAACACGTTGGAGATCCGCATGCCAGGAGGAAGCGCAAGGGCATAGGCTACCGGGTTTACCCTGCGAAGCACTCGGAAGGGACCAACAAAGCGAGGCGCCAGCTTGGGAGTGGGCACTCGAAGGTTGAGGTTGCGGGTGGACAACCATACACGGTCTCCGACCTGGTAGGAAGGAGCGGGCGCTCGTCTGCGATCAGCCTAGAGTCTCTGGCGCTGCGCAGAGACCTCAAGGGACCTCTGGATCTGTACCCAAGAAGCACGTAGGACGGAAAGGTGATCCTCCACAGCCAGAATATCCTGGGGAGAGAATACCTCCGGTAACACGGCAGGTTGGAACCCATCATTGGCCATGAAGGGAGACGTCCCAGAGGAAGAGTTCACCGCCGTGTTCCTGGCAAACTCAGCCCAAGGCAGGAGGTCAACCCAATTGTCTTGGTGATCGGAGACATAGCAACGAAGGAATTGCTCCAAGGCCTGATTGGATCGTTCTGCAGCCCCATTGGACTGAGGGTGGTAGGCCGAGGAGAAAGAGAGATGAATCCCCAACTGGGAGCAAAAGGCGCGCCAGAACCTGGACACAAACTGACTCCCCCGATCCGACACAATCTCCTTGGGCAAACCGTGCAACCGGAAGACCTCCCTGGCAAAAATCGAGGCCAACTCTTGTGCAGAGGGTAACTTCTTGAGAGGAACACAGTGGCACATTTTGGAAAACCTATCCACAATCATGAGAATGACCGTATGGCCTCGGGATGCAGGGAGGTCCACAATGAAATCCATCCCCAGGTGTGACCATGGACGCTCCCCGGTGGCTATGGGTTGCAAAAGGCCCAACGGAAGGTGCCGAGGGGACTTACTCTGGGCACAAACGGAGCATGCCGCTACATATGCGGCGATGTCGGAACGTAGAGAAGGCCACCAGAACAGACGTGAAACAGCCCAGGACAGCTGATTCTTTCCAGGATGCCCCGCGGCCTTGGAGTTATGGTAGGTTCGCAACAACCGAGTGCGCAACTCCTCAGGCACAAAACATCTGCCGTTGGGTCTCCCAGAGGGAGCACCAGATTGAGCCGCCAAAATCTGCTCACCCAGGGGAGAGGTCAGGCTGGTGCGAATAGCGGCCAGGATCTGATTCGGAGGTATGACCGAAGTCGGAATCGACTCCTCCCCGGACAGCTCGGAGTACTGCCGTGATAAGGCATCCGCTCTGATGTTCTTGGAACCGGGTAGGTAGGAGACCACGTAATTAAAACGTGACAAGAACAGAGCCCATCTGGCCTGACGTGGTGTCAATCTCTTGGCCTCAGAGAGGTAGGTCAGATTCTTGTGGTCCGTCAGGATGAGAACCGGAACCACCGAGCCCTCGAGCAAGTGCCTCCATTCTTTAAGGGCCTGCACGATGGCCAATAACTCCCTGTCACCAATCTGATAGTTGCACTCCGCGGAAGACAGTTTCCGGGAGTAAAACCCACAAGGAAGCAGAGGACCCTCTGGTGTTCTACGCTGAGACAGGAGGGCGCCTACTCCCGTCTCAGACGCGTCCACCTTGAGGACAAAAGGCAACCCAGGGTTGGGATGTGACAGAATCGGAGCCGACACAAAGGCGGACTTTAGAGCCTCAAAAGCTCGGATGGCCTCGAGCGGCCAGACCTGGGGATTACTGCCCTTCCTGGTCAGATCCGTGAGAGGCTTGGCTAGCATGGAAAAGTCCCTGATGAACTTCTGATAATAATTGGCGAAGCCCAAAAAGCGCTGCAGGGCACGAAGACCACTGGGCTGGGGCCACTGTAAGACAGCCGAAACCTTCTCAGGATCCATGGAGAACCCCTCAGCGTAAATGATGTAACCTAAGATGGTTACCTGGGATCGGTGAAATTCGCATTTCTCAAGCTTACCGAACAGCTTGTTCTCTCGTAACCGTTGCAACACTCGTCTGACATCCAGAATGTGGGCCTCCATGGATTCAGAATATACCAAGATGTCATCCAAATAGACCACCACACACTGCTGCAACAGGTCACGGAAAACATCGTTGATGAATTCCTGGAAGACTGCGGGCGCATTGCACAACCCAAAGGGCATAACCAAGGATTCATAATGACCGGTCCTGGTGTTAAACGCGGTCTTCCACTCATCGCCCGCCTTGATCCTTACCAGGTTATATGCCGCCCTCAGGTCGAGTTTGGTAAAGACCGTGGCCCCTTTGAGGCGATCGAACAGCTCGGAAATCAAGGGTATCGGGTAAGCGTTCTTGATCGTGATGCGATTGAGACCCCTGTAATCGATGCAAGGCCTCAACTCACCGCCCTTCTTTTTCACAAAGAAAAATCCAGCCCCTGCCGGGGACGAGGATTTGCGAATGTGTCCGCGTGAAAGCGCCTCCCTCACGTACTCCTCCATGGCCTCATTCTCCGCTACCGACAGTGGATAGACTTTGCCACGAGGAGGAACGGCACCAGATTGTAACTCTATGGCACAATCGTATGGGCGGTGCGGAGGTAGGGCAACCGCACGCACCTTATCGAATACATCCCGGTACTCCTCGTATTCAGGAGGCAACAGAGAGTCCGAGGAAGTACACAGCAACTTGACAGGCCCATGGATGCAACTAGCCCCACACTGCGGTGACCACGAGAGGATCTCGGCCGATCTCCAATCGAAAGTCGGATTATGCTTCTGGAGCCAGGGGTACCCCAAGACCACCGAGTGGTGTGGAGACGAAATAACCTGGAGACAGACCGACTCTCTGTGAACGGCACCAATGGCCATCCCCACTGGAAGAGTCTCCTGAGTCACGTGTGGCGGCAGAAGGGGTCTGCCGTCTATCGCCTCAAGAGCCAGTGGGGAACCTCGAGGCTGCAGAGAAATGGAATTGGCGGCAGCGAACACACTATCAATGAACAAACCACCAGCACCAGAGTCCACCAACGCCTGGGTCGTCACCGAGCCCCCGACCCAGGAGAGGACAACAGTAATCAGTGGTTTGTCAACACGGGAAACCGGGGACGAGGAGACTCCACCCAAGATCTGCCCCCGACAGGATCTCAGGTGCGAGCGTTTCCCGGACGGTTCGGGCATGCCAACCGAAAATGCCCACCGAGACCACAGTACATGCATCGGCCCTCGCGTCTCCGGAGTACCCTCTCCCCCTCGGACAGGCGAGCAAACCCCAGCTGCATGGGTTCACCCCCAGACAAGTCATCCCCAGGAGGCGTGGGAGGAGAGGGAGGCACGGATGGGACAGCAAACGTAGGCGCCAATCTGTTAGAAGACCTCCGCAGGCTCTCCTTAAAGGAAGGTCTCTCCCTGAGTCTGGTGTCAATCAAAATCAGGAAAGAAATAAGGGACTCGAGCTCCACTGGTAGGTCCTTAGCTGCAACCTCATCCTTCAAGGCATCCGAGAGACCATGAGAGAAAGCAGCGACCAGAGCCTCATTATTCCAGCCCACCTCTGCTGCCAGGGTACGAAACTCAATGGCGTATTCAGCTACGGATCGTGAACCCTGTCTGATGGACATAAGGAGCTTCGCAGCAGAGGCAGCACGAGCCGGCACATCGAATACCTTCCGAAGAGAAGCAACAAAACCGGAAAACTCGGCAACCACCGGATTGTTGTTTTCCCATAAAGGGCTGGCCCAGGCCAAGGCCTTGTCCGAGAGCAGCGAGATCAAGAAGCCCACCTTTGATCTCTCAGTAGGAAAGGCATGTGGCAGCAACTCGAAATAAATGCCCACCTGGTTAAGGAAACCTCGGCACTGAGTTGGCTCTCCCCCAAAGCGCTGTGGAAGGGGGGCAGAACCGGTCATACCCCGAAACAACCCAGGCGCAGCAACAGGTGTCGGGGTAGACTCTGGCGCAACAACCGGAGCGGCAGTAGGAGCGGGCCCAGGAGCGACAACCGACCCATCGGCAACGGAAGCTAAATGAGCCGTGCGTTCAAGCAGGGTTTGCAACGCCACGGCGAACCGACCCAACAGGTGATCCTGCTGATCAAGTCTGGCAACCAGCGTAGGTAGCGAGGATGGCCCTGTACCGTCAGAATTCATGGCTTGGTCCTAATGTCAAGGAACCATGAACCAGACGTACAACAAGAGATAAGTGGAAATAAGGAGGCTTTATTGGAAATCAAGCTGTAAGGCAAAAGTCCAAACGGATGGCTAAACCGAAGCAGGGTCTTGCGAAGCCAGAGGTCAGGAACCAGAAGGGTAGTCAGACGAAGCCTGGATCAGGAACCAGCAGGGTAGTCAGACGAAGCCAGGATCAGGAACCAGCAGGGTAGTCAGACGAAGCCTGGATCAGGAACCAGCAGGGTAGTCAGACGAAGCCAGGATCAGGAACCAGAAGCAGCAGCAGTCTTAGAAGCATGTGAACACAGGAGGACCAAGCAAGGAACTGAAGCCACAGACCTCCTATATACATGAGCTAGGCATCCAGCTCCTCCCAGTGGGAAGGAGAAGCCGCAGGGTGGGAGGCTACAAGAAACCCAGAAACCAAGATGGCCGCCAGCACATGTCAAACGAAGGAGAACAGCAAGAAGGTAAGACCATGACAGGGAGGCACTAAGGAGTATTTTATACTTGCAAATTATGGGGGACACTGAAGACATCTACTGGGGCACCATATATTGGGCATTTTATACTGGCACATTATGGGGGCACTAGGAGGAAGGGGGAGAGGAGCACTATGGGGACATTTACTGGGGGCACTATATAGGGGTATTTTATACTGGCACATTATGGGGGCACTATGGGGACATTAGCTCAACTGGGGGCATTACAAGGGGGTATTTTTTGCACTGTCACATTATAAGTAGAATTATTTCTACTGGGGGGGGGGCATTATGAAGGGCTTAATTACTCCCCCATGGTATGAGCCCCCTAGTAGCAGCACCAGCCTATCCCTGCTCTGCTACCCATCTGCCTCTTCTCCAAATCCTTATTATGAAATTTTTCTCATTAGGATAAAACACAACATCAGCTCCACCGAGTCCCCCAGCCAAGTGTTGAAGTGGTGTCCGAGATTCCCAAGGGCCAAGCCAAGTAATTGTTGTACTTTTTCATGTGAAATATGTTTATGCTATACACATATAGCATACACTGTGCCACACAATATACAGTATACCTCTATACTGTGTAGTCTGTTCTATAAGCACCATTGTTTTGTGGCGGCAGACAGAAAATAATCTGGAAGTGCCCCTCCCGAGACCAAGCTCTGGATCCGCCACTGGTCTTCTTGACCGCTCACAGTAGTGTACATTTCTTCTAAACTGTCATCCGTATCCTCTGACCTGCAGAAATAAGTGCTCGCTCGGTAACAACTAACAGGCAGTGCCTGTAAGCTCTAGCCTGGCCCTGTTACCGAAGCTAACTTAGTGGTGTAAGGTTAAGGTACTAGTAGAGATGAGCAGCCACTGAATCCTGATTTAAAGTTAAAGTTACTGCAGGATATGGATTACCATTTAGAAATGTCAAATGTACACTCCTGTGAGCGGCGGGGAGGGAGATCTGTGGATGATACTGTTGTAGGGAGGGGGATCTGTGTATGACACTGTTATGGAGGGGGATCTGTGGATGACACTGTCATGGGGTGGATCTGTGGATGACACATAAAGCATAGGATGCTATATACGGTATATGTCATCCACAGAACCCCCTCCATAACAGTGTCATCCACATATCCCCCTCCATAACAGTGTCATCCACAGATCCCCCCATAGCAGTGTCATCCACAGATCGCCCTCCCTATAACAGTGTCATCCACAGATCCCCCTCCCTATAAAAGTGTCATCCACAGGCAACTAGGACATGTTGAAATCTGAGTGATTGTTCTTTCTTTTTAAAACCATAGAAGGCAGGACTTTTCTTCCCTGTTGTAGTTTTAGGTATTGGGTAAAGTAAATGTATCGTTGTTATAGCTGCTCCCCCTACTTTTGTCCTTGCCCCCAGTGTGCACCCCCAAAATTTGAAAGCTAGAGACGCCACTGGCCCTGAGCCCAGTGACAAAGAAAAATAAGTTTTATCCATCTGTTAGTTAGGTGGGAGTCTGTGGCCATTTTTTCCAAGTTCAGTGCACCAGCACTGCATGTGTGCCAGGGACAATAATTTAATCCTGTAATTTTAGTTCAGTGGGCAACATATACCCATTTTTTAAGTGCACCTGCACTGCATATGTGCCCGTCTGGGAGTTCAGGGACCCAGGGGGTGACATATTCCAATTTTTTTTTTCTGTAAAGTACAATCCAAGTAAATCTATCAGTTATATTCTGTGGGGACCATTTTTATATATTTTTTTAAATAGAAAGTACATATGCGCCCTGCACTGCATTTGTGATAGTGCAATAAAATCTATTAAATGCATCTGTTTAATTGTGGGTGAAAAAATATATTTTTTTTTTCCATAAAGTACTTTTGCGACCTTTCCTGCATTTGTGACAGTTCAATACAAACGTTAAATACTGCTGTTATATTGTGATTTTAAAAAAAACACCCATTTTGTGCAAGAAACTACATTTGCGGCCTTTGCTGCATTTGTTACAGTCCAATACAAGCGTTAAATACTGCTGTTATATCCTGGTTTTAAAAAAACACCCATTTTGTGCAAGAAACTACATTTGCGGCCTTTGCTGCATTTGTGACAGTCCAATACAAGTGTTAAATGCAGCTGTTATATTCTGGGTTTTAAAAAAAACACCCAATTTGTGCAAGACACTACATTTGCGGCCTTTGCTGCATTTTTGACAGTCCAATAAAAACGTTAAATACTTCTGTTATATTCTGTTTTTAAAAAAACACCCATTTTGTGCAAGATACTAAATTTGTGGCCTTTGCTGCATTTGTGACAGTCCAATACAAGCGTTAAATACTTCTGTTATAATCTGGTTTAAAAAAAAAAAAACACCCATTTTGTGTAAGACACTACATTTGCAGCCTTTGCTGCATTTCTGACAGTCAAATACAAGCGTTAAATACTGCTGTTTTATCCTGGTTTGAAAAAAAACACCCATTTTGTGCAAGATACTAGATTTGCGGCCTTTGCTGCATTTGTGACAGTCCGATACAAGCGTTAAATACTGCTGTTCTGTTATATTCTGGGTCACAAAAAACACCCAATTTGTGCAAGACACTACATTTGCTGCATTTGTGACAGTTAATATTTTTTGTGACCGTGAATTAATAGTATAAAATACGCCTGTCGCACTGTTGTGTGACCTCATGAAATTTTTCCTCTTTATGACACCGACACTGCCTTACTGTCAGTGAACTTAATTGTTGACTAGTTGCGATTACATTGTTGCCTGACATAAACCCTCTGTTAGTTTGGTTGGTGAACGCAAAGAATGAAGAGAGCGTCAAATAAGGGACGTGGCCCTGGTCGTGGTGCTACTGGTGTTGGTGGAGCTCCTGTTGCAGGGAGAGGACGTGGTCGATCTGTGCCAGCTACACGCACAAGTGAAACACCTTCCTCAGGTGCGAGTAGGCGACAGAACTTTCAGCGTTATTTGGTAGGGCTTTACGAATGCGGCTCTACGAATGGTGAGGCCAGAACAAGTACAGGCGATAGTAGATTGGGTGGCTGACAGTGCCTCCATTTCCTTCACCTTGTTTCCCACCCAGTCCCCTGCTGAAAGATCAGAGTTGGCACCTACAGCCCATGGCCATCTGTCTTTCAACTCACCCCCTTGGAAATCAGGCAAGCAGTCTGAGCCCCAAGTCATGCAGCAGTCTCTTATGCTTTTTGATGACTTTGATGGCAGTGTTTCCGTGGGCCATCCACAAAGCCCTGCACCAGAAGTAGAAGAGATTGAGTGCACTGATGTCCAACCAATTGTTTCAGGATGAGTACATGGGAAGACCACCGCAGCACATCTCTGATGATGATAAAACACAGGTGCCAACTGCTGCAGATTTTTGCAGTCTGCAGACCGACAAGGAGGGCAGGGGTGAAGACTCGGTGGAAGATGATGTGGAGGATGATGAGGTACTACACGGAGTGCAGAATTATTAGGCAAGTTGTATTTTTGAGGATTAATTTTATTATTGAACAACAACCATGTTCTCAATGAACCCAAAAAACTCATTAATATCAAAGCTGAATATTTTTGGAAGTAGTTTTTAGTTTGTTTTTAGTTTTAGCTATTTTAGGGGGATAGCTGTGTGTGCAGGTGACTATTACTGTGCATAATTATTAGGTAACTTAACAAAAAACAATTATATACCCATTTCAATTATTTATTTTTACCAGTGAAACCAATATAACATCTCAACATTCACAAATATACATTTCTGACATTCAAAAACAAAACAAAAACAAATCAGTGACCAATATAGCCACCTTTCTTTGCAAGGACACTCAAAAGCCTGCCATCCATGGATTCTGTCAGTGTTTTGATCTGATCACCATCAACATTGCGTGCAGCAGCAACCACAGCCTCCCAGACACTGTTCAGAGAGGTGTACTGTTTTCCCTCCTTGTAAATCTCACATTTGATGATGGACCACAGGTTCTCAATGGGGTTCAGATCAGGTGAACAAGGAGGCCATGTCATTAGATTTTCTTCTTTTATACCCTTTCTTGCCAGCCACGCTGTGGAGTACTTGGACACGTGTGATGGAGCATTGTCCTGCATGAAAATCATGTTTTTCTTGAAGGATGCAGACTTCTTCCTGTACCACTGCTTGAAGAAGGTGTCTTCCAGAAACTGGCAGTAGGACTGGGAGTTGAGCTTGACTCCATCCTCAACCCGAAAAGGCCCCACAAGCTCATCTTTGATGATACCAGCCCAAACCAGTACTCCACCTCCACCTTGCTGGCGTCTGAGTCGGACTGGAGCTCTCTGCCCTTTACCAATCCAGCCACGGGCCCATCCATCTGGCCCATCAAGACTCACTCTCATTTCATCAGTCCATAAAACCTTAGAAAAATCAGTCTTAAGATATTTCTTGGCCCAGTCTTGACGTTTCAGCTTGTGTGTCTTGTTCAGTGGTGGTCGTCTTTCAGCCTTTCTTACCTTGGCCATGTCTCTGAGTATTGCACACCTTATGCTTTTGGGCACTCCAGTGATGTTGCAGCTCTGAAATATGGCCAAACTGGTGGCAAGTGGCATCTTGGCAGCTGCACGCTTGACTTTTCTCAGTTCATAGGGCAGTTATTTTGCGCCTTGGTTTTTCCACACGCTTCTTGCGACCCTGTTGACTATTTTGAATGAAACGCTTGATTGTTCGATGATCACGCTTCAGAAGCTTTGCAATTTTAAGAGTGCTGCATCCCTCTGCAAGATATCTCACTATTTTTGACTTTTCTGAGCCTGTCAAGTCCTTCTTTTGACCCATTTTGCCAAAGGAAAGGAAGTTGCCTAATAATTATGCACACCTGATATAGGGTGTTGATGTCATTAGACCACACCCCTTCTCATTACAGAGATGCACATCACCTAATATGCTTAATTGGTAGTAGGCTTTCGAGCCTATACAGCTTGGAGTAAGACAACATGCATAAAGAGGATGATGTGGTCAAAATACTAATTTGCCTAATAATTCTGCACTCCCTGTAGACCCCACATGGAATCAAGGTCATGCGAGTGACGTGTGCAGTTTGGAGAAATAGCCGGTGGTTGCACAGAGGCAACAGCACAGCAAAAGAGGGAGAAGATTGCAAAAGCGTCTGTTACATTCTTGGGTGACATTTTAAAATTTTTGCCGTGAATAAACCCCTGCTCTGCATAGGTGACAGGGACCTAAATTTCTAAAAATCGTCTGTTACATTCTCAGCTGACATTTTACCATTTTTGCCGTATAACAACCTCTGCATAGGTGACAGGGAACTAATTTTTGTAAAATTGGTGGGTGACATGAACCCAGTTTTGCCGTGAATAAACCCCTGCTCTGCATAGTTGACAGGGACCGAAATTTGTAAAAATCGTCTGTTCCATTGGTGGGTGACATAAACCTATTTTTGCCGGGAAAAAACCCTGCTCTGCATAGGTGACAGGGACTTGAATTTCTAAAATTGGTCTTTAATTGATGCGTACCCCTCCTTTCATTCGATCCTTCCGCTTTAACAACTTGTCCCACATTTCCACTCAATCACATTTCATCCATGGACCTCCCTTGGATTTGGTATCCCTTTCCCAGGCTCCCTCTCCGGCATGGAACCCTGATTCCCCGTTACCCGTGATCACCATGGTAGGCGCATAAAGAACATCAAAAGTTGATAGGAGAGATATCCAATTGGATCGTGGACATCACGGGGACGTGCGACATGGTGGAGCAGTATGTGTGCACACGCCTACAGGTACTGACTGATGTGTCTGTCCCTTTCAACTTCTGGGTCTACAAATTGGGCACATGGCCTGAGCTTGCCCTTTACGCCTTGGAGGTGCTGGCCTGCCCTGCAGCCAGTGTATTGTCTGAACGTTTGTTTATCACGGCAGGAGGGGGTTATCAAAGAGAAGCGCAGCCGCCTGTCCACAACCAATTTGGACAAGCTCACGTTCAATAAAATTAACCAGGCAGGGATCCCTCAGGACTTGTTCGTACCTTGTGCAGAATAGACATGTATACCGGCCTCACCCAGCCATTGTTGTACTACAGCGCACTTTCTCTTTGTTTTATTTTTTTATATTTCCCAATGTTTTGGGGTCTACCCAAATTTGAACACAAAAAATAAAAAAATAAAATAAAATATAAAACAAAAACCAGTGTTGGCTACCTCCACCTCCTCCACCGCCGCTTTCACCTACACCGCCACATCCACCTCCTCCTCAACCTCCTACTCCATATGGACCTCCTCCTTCTACATCAAGATTATTATTTTTTTATTTTTACGTGCTTTATGTTATTTTAAGTCATTTCCCTATCCACATTTGTTTGCAGAGCACTTGCCATGCTCTTAACCACATTTTGCTGCCACTTGCAGCCGTCTAGCGCTTTCCATGACTTTTTTACTGCCATTTTAGTGCTCCAAAGTTCGGGTCCCCATTGACTTCAATGGAGTTCTGGTTCGGGGTCAAGTTCGGGTCAAGTTCGGGTCCAGAACTCAAACTTTTTAGTGAAGTTCGGCCGAACCCGTCGAACCTGAACATCCAGGTGTCCGCTCAACTCTATAAAGAACTATTAAAATATAACTTTTAATTTAGATACCAATAAAATGAACACAAAAGGTTAAAATATTCCCCTGTAAACGGAGTACTTTATTAAACAGCGCAGAGCCACCTACTGTTTTTAGGTTCTTTATCCACAACTATGTTTCCTGCCTTGACCCAGTATCTGTCCTTAAAAAGTAAGCATTATTCTTCAAACGCCATGTAAGCCCTTTATTATATGAACCTCTATACAGGGTGCAGTTTAATTTATCTGCACCAACTATTCCTTCGGGAGCGTCCATAGTCTCCTGGATAATCCCCACCACACTCTGATGTCACACGTGAAACGTGGTATGACATCGGAGGCTGTGTGACATCAGACCCCATGGCAGACTTTGAATCTACAAGGGGGATGGCAATATATAGACGGCATACATATCAGGATGCTTCCCCTACACATGGGTAGACCCATCTGTTACTCTCAACCGTGAAAGAGTTGATCTAGACTGGGTCTCACTTAAAGTAGCACCTGGATCTACCGACTAGGAGCCTTATATTCGAAGGGAGCAAACCCATCACACCGGGCAAACCCCCATATTTAGGTATTTATTTATATTTTTTGCTTTATACCCTTTTTTTTTTACTTTATAATTATCTCTTAGCAATCCTGAAGAGCCCAGCCTTACCAGACACAAACATGGCATGTTGGGCTGCGCTAGACAGTATTAGGGTATAGGTCCAAATCAGGGTGAAGTTCCGTACAGAGTTGCCCTTGTCAAGGCGGGTGCTCTGTATGTGAGGCTTGGTCAGGGTGTAATATCCACTAGTAGTATAGGGAGACATGTTTCGTCAAACTAAAAGCGACATGCGGACACGCCCATTTCCCCACCCATAACCCCTCCCATTCCACCCATAACCCCTCCAATTCCACCCACAACCCCTACCAAAGCACCACTCATTGCACGCCCCAACCCACGCCTAAACACCGCTCATTCAACGTCCCTTTTATTCTGTTAGATCTGATATCACATCAGTAATTCAATTAAGTTTTAATATCTTAAAAAATTAAATGATATTAAGCTTGCATTAACCTCTTACTAAGCCATTATAAATATTGACAACGGCTAATTGATCCGTCTATCTTCCTAAAGCTAAAGGATCTTTGATGATGTCACCGCAGGTCCTGGAAGTCAGTTTGTTAGATCCTGCAGGACCTGCAATGGAAATTTGCTTTAATTATCTACGATTGTGTCTAATAAAATCGAAGGCGTACATGATTTAAGCAAAATATTTGATCACTGGCACATCTAACACAGATATGTATCATTTATAAATATTAACAATAGCTAATTACGGCACCCAACTTTCCCGGGTGCCGATAACACGTTGAACCCATATTTGTTCTTAGCGTCCTCATACAGATTTGTTCTTTGGACCATGACAGCCGCAGCAGCTGTGACAGAAACAACAGAAGCTGCGTCAGCCGTCGCACCCGACTTTCCCAGGTGCTGATTCTGTCTTCCCATTTTGTCCTATTTCATAGCCGCATCTATCACAGATATTCAACATAGCTATCTAACACAGATATGTAACATTTATAAATATTAACAATAGCTAATTGTGGCACCCAACTTTCCCAGGAGCCGATAACACGTATCTATCTTCTAATACGCCATCTGTCCATCAATTTGTACAAACACCTAACAAATTCAGAAGTATACAATGTTTATACATTTGTTACAAGACATAGTCAGCCTAACGTATGAGCAGTTGGGACAATAGCAAAAAGTTGTCAAAACATCCTAATATCTTTAAAAATAAATGATATTAAGACTCTATTAATCTTTTCTATGAATCTTATAAAAACCTAAGCTATCTATCTTTCTATCTATCACATATATATCTTTCTATCTATCATCTATCTATCTATCTATCTACCCATTTATTATTCTATATACCTGTTATTTATCTAGTTAGCTATCTACCGTATCTAGCCCAAAGCTATCATTAAATAGATACATATTATCTATTAAGCTATCTATATATCTATCTATCACATATCTAGCAATCCAGCATCTATCAATCAATTTATCTATTTATCTATCTACCCATTTGATAAAAAAAATATTGTATCAATTATCTATCTATCTCTCTATCTATCTACCCATTTATCTTTCTATACTCAATGAGCTGCCGCACTTCGGCGCATGACATGTGTCTGCCGGCCGTGCTACGTCACTTCTGCCCATCCCCTGAGCATCACGCCAGGAAGGACAATCCTACGTCATATGACGTGGATTGGCGCTCATCGCGTCCCATCTTCTTGAAAAGTTCGGAAGCTCCGCAAAATTCGTCATGTGCTCTTGTCAGCACATAATCCAAAAGCAGAGCTGGAAACACCTAGACATAATGGAGGCAATGCATAAGATGAAATCAGGGAGGGTAACCGTAATCTAGGAAACAGGGACAGTGACAATTTTATCAATAATTAATTTCACTTAACTCCTTAAGGACACAGCCTTATTTCACCTTAAGGACCAGGCCATTTTTGCAAATCTGACCAGTGTCACTTTATGTGGTCATAACTTTAAAACGCTTTGACCTATCCAGGCCATTCTGAGATTGTTTTTTTTTTGTCACATATTTTACTTAATGACCCTGGTAAAAAGAAGTAAAAAAAAAAAATCTTTTTATTTCATAAAAAATACCAAATTTGCCCAAAATTTTGAAAAATTTGCAAATTTCCAAGTTTCAATTTCTCTACTTCTATAATACATATTAATACCTACAAAAATTACTTTACATTCCCCATATGTCTACTTCATGTAAGGATCATTTTGGGAATATCATTTTATTTTTGGGGGACGTTACAAGGCTTAGAAGTTTAGAAGTAAATCTTGAAATTTCGCAGAAATTTTCAAAAACCAACTTTTTAAGGATCAGTTCAGGTCTGAAGTCACGAGACTTACATAATATAAACCACCCATTCTAGAAACTAGACTTCTCAAGGTATTCAAAACTGATTTTACAAACTTTGTTAACCCTTTAGGTGTTCCAAAAGAATTATGGAAAATAGAGATACAATTTAAAAATTTCACTTTTTTGGCAGATTTTCCTTTTTTTTTTTTCAGTTACAACGCAAGGGTTAACAGCCAAACAAACCTCAATATTTATGACCCTGATTCTGTAGTTTACAGAAACACCCCATATGTGGTTGTAAACTGCTGTACGGGCACACGGCAGGGCACGGAAGGAAAGGAATGCCATACGGTTTTTGGAAGGCAGATTTTGCTGGACCTTTTCTTTTTACACCATGTCCCATTTGAAGCCCCCCTGATGCACCCCTAGAGTAGAAACTCCAAAAAAGTGACCCTTTTTAGAAACGACGGGATAGGGTGGAAGTTTTGTTGGTACTAGTTTAGGGTACATATAATTTTTGGGTTGCTCTATAGTACACTTTTTGTGAGGCAATGTAACAAGAAATAGCTGCTTTGGCCACCGTTTTTTTTTGTTATTTACAAAATTCATCTGACAGGTTAGATCATGTAGTATTTTATAGAGAAGGTTGTCACGGACGCGGCGATACCTAATATGTATCCAATTTTTTTTATTTATGTAAGTTTTACACAATGATTTCATAGTCTGAGAGCCATAGTTTTTTTCAGTTTTTGGGCAATTAGCTTAGGTAGGGGCTTATTTTTTGTGAGATGAGGTGACGGTTATATTGGTACTATTTTGGTGGGCATAGGACTTTTTGATCGCTTGCTATTAAACTTTTTGTGATGTAAGATGACAAAAAATTGCTTTTTTACACCGTTTTTTTTTTTTTTTTTTTTTTTTTACGGTGTTCACCTGAGGGCGTTAGGTCATGTGATATCTTTATAGAGGCCGGTCATACGGATGTGGTGATACCTAATATGTATACTTTTTTTAATTTACTTGTTTTACACAATAACAGCTTTTATAAAACAAAAAAAAATATGTTTTAGTGTCTCCATATTCTGAGCCATAGTTTTTTTTATTTTTTGGGCAATTGTCTTAGGTAGAATCTTATTTTTCGCGGGATGAGGTAACGGTTAGATGATACTATTTTGGTGGGCATACGCCTTTTGATTGCGTACTGTGTACTTTTTGTGATGTAAGGTGACAAAAAAATTGTTTATTTAGCGCAGTTTTTATTTTTTATTTTTTACGGTGTTCATCTGAGGGGTTAGGTCATGCGATAATGTTTATAGAACTGGTCGATACGGACGCGGCAATACCTAATATTTTTCCCCTATTATTTTTACCTTTTTTTACTTTATTTAGGGAAAATTAAGTTTTTGTTTCTTTTTACTTAAAACTTATTTTTTTTACTTTATTTTTTGTCCCACTTTGGAACTTCAACTTTTGGGGGTCTAATCCCTTTTACAATGCATTCCAATACCTCTGTATTGGAATGCATTGGCTGTATGAGTAATGCAGTGTGTATTACTCATACAGCTTCCTGCCTGCGAGATCCAGGGGGCTGGATCTCACAGGCACGTCACAGGAAGGCAGCGGCAATGCCTCAGGAAGACATTGCGCTGCCTTACATGCCATCGGGTCCCCCCTACAGCCGCATGGGGACCCGATGGCACCTGCGCGCCGCCGCCGCTGCCACCATTGAAAAGCTGCAAACCGCAGGTCTGAATTGACCTGCGGTTTGCGGCGATCGCCGACACAGGTGGCATCACGGGACCCCCCCTCTAATTTAGCCAACCACCGGGTTCTGATCACCGCCCACCGCGTGGCGGTGATCGGAATACACAGGGCGTACAGGTATGCCCTGTGTGCGTAACAGGTTAAAGTGCTAGAATTAAAAGAATTAATAAGGTATAAAGTGCAAGTGGTACATTTAATGTATTGATAGGATATATTTAATAGAATATAAAAGTGCTACCTACCAATACATAAACTCACTACAACACATGTATATGGATTGCATTTCTTGATTAATCATGTAAAATAAGAATCCATGAAGTGTCTAGTGAAACAATTATTAGTGAGGTGAAAAAATATTAAATTAATAATTATATTGCATGATTAATCATGGTAAAAACTGTGACAATTAAAATGTGCACACATTTCTTGTTATAAAATATTAATAAATACATTAGTAGATAAATAAATCACAGAGTAACCTCAATTGTCCATCAAACAATTTATATACAAATCATTTTTCCGTTTCATATATACACATCCTCTTCCGTCTCTTCCTGAACTCCAGGATTTCTCCATTATAACAGAATCTCTCCTACAGTATGTCAATGTAACTCCAATATCCTTTGGCCGGCCAGCAAAAACACTCAACCTCCACAGGATTGACTCTAGTATATGAATGAGAAAATAAAACTTTATAATTAAATCACATTAAAATAGCTTAAAAACATATGATTAACTTGAGAGAAATAAAAACCTCCCAGATATGCATGCTACATTATTAGAGAAAGGCAACTGAATCCAAAATTTTCATTAAAGCCTTGTGGGGCAATTGAGCCCAGTCTAAAAGAACCCATTGCTTACAACTGGGCTAGTTGTTTACTCTTATCTCCCCCTCTGGATCCCAATGCACCACATCTATACTGTTAAACAGTAGAAGAGTGGGATTGCTGTTATGGAAATATTAAAATGTTTTGGGACGGTCTTCAGGCTATTAATGTTCCTTCTTCATGCTTCATTTTTCTATGTCTCTTGCGTTGCTCTCTAATTATTTTTCTTAGTCTCTCGTAATGAAGCCTACATAGTATTTATCACAGGGGCAAGAAGCATAATAGACCACCCCTGTGGAAGAGCACAAAATATATTGTAGGATCTCATAGTTTTTTTTTCCTTTCAATATCATTAAAGTTTTTGGATTTCTACATGTTCTCACATGCCTTGCAGAATCCGCAAGGAAAATAACCCACTCTAGGTGCACGCGTCTTTCCTTTCCTGTCAGGAATGTAATGGCTGTGGACTAATACATTTTTAAAAATTCTCGCTCTCCTGGCTGTAACAAGTGGACTGTCGGAGAGACATCTTCTCAGAATGGTATGTGTATTTAATATTTCCCAATGTTTTTTAGGATATCGTTAATCTCATTCCACAGTTTATTATAATTGGCTATAAATCTTGTCTCCTGTTGCCCCACTGTTTTATTTGTTACATTGGGTCACAATAATTGTTCCCTCGATCTCTGTTGAGTCTGACAGATTTCCTTTTTAATCTGTCTATTGCTATACCCCCTTAGTTCAAATCGTTCTTTCAAATTCATCACCTGTTTTTTAAAGCGGTGTTCGTTGGTCCATATTCTCTTTAATCCTAAAAACTGGCCAGTAGGAATTATTTGATCATTGGTCTCGGGTGTGCAGATTCTGCATGGAGAAATTAATTGACCGACGTTTTTTTTCTGTAGATGTCTGTTTCTAATTTTACTTGTTCGACGACTTGGATATTTACATCCAGAAAATTCACTTCTCTTGCCGCCTGGAAGGTTAATTTGATATTTAGATAATTCTTATTCAATGTTCTCATAAAATCTTCCAAGTCCTCTACAGTACTTTCCCACAAAAACAGAACATCATCGATGTACAGTACAGACCAAAAGTTTGGACACACCTTCTCATTCAAAGAGTTTTCTTTATTTTCATGACTATGACAATTGTAGATTCACACTAAAGGCATCAAAACTATGAATTAACACATGTGGAATTATATGCCTAACATAAAAGTGTGAAACAACTTAAATATGTCATATTCTAGGTTTGCACACTCTTGGCATTCTCTGATCGCTGGTTTACTAAATTGTGGATAGATATATTACCAGTAAGGCAGACTCCTTTCCCATTTTATTTCAGTTTTTTCCTCCATTTTGCGTTTTCCTCCCTGATTTCTGCCATACCAATTTGTTTTTTGCTCTACTAGATCTCTGTGTAGTTTTCTGTCCGTTGCTAGGATTAATTTCAGACCACTGCGGTTCCCACTAAGGAGAAAGATGACCTTACATCCTCACCATCCCTCTTTTTATGCCACCTGAAAACTCTTTTGCTGTTATAATCACCAATATCCCGCTGAATTTTCTAAAAGGGGTTATCAGAGTAAATTTTTTTCTTTCTATGTTCCTAACTAAGCAAATATAACAGCTTTCCAATTAACTCACTTTATCTCCAGGGCTGGTTTCTCAGATTTCACTGAGGGTCACATGACCTGTGATGTCAGCTTCTCTCCCTGCTCTGATAAAGGTCATTTACAAGCCTGTAATAACTGCAGGGGGCACTACAGATCCAGGGGACATTATAGGCAGTATTATTACTACTGGGGGCTCAATAAGAGGTTCTTATAGATCCGCCTTATTTCTACTAGGCGCACTATGGGGGCCTTATTAATACTGAGGGGTCTGTAGGGAGCTTTATTACCACTGGGGCAACAATAGGGGGCCTATTTCTACTGTGAGGGTATTATTAATATGGGAGGGCCCTTCTAATAATGGGGGCATTGTTGAGGAGCATTATCACAGTTGGGGCAGTGTTACTAATGAGGGCCTTCTAGAAGAGAATTACTATTGGTGGGGCTATGAGGAGCATTATTACTATGGAGGGCAGTAATGTTTCTTCAGGATAGTATTGGGGGGGCAGGGGCGTAACTAAAGGCTCATGGGCCTCGGTGCAAGAGATGGGCCTCGGTGCAAGAGATCAGCTTGGGCCCCCCTTCCCTCAGTGCTTTGTGTGTCTTCTTATGCGGCACAAGTGTCTTTGGGCCCCTTCAGGCTCCTGGGCCCGGTAGCGACTGCTACCTCTGCACCCCCTATAGCTACACCCCTGGGCGGGGGGCACAGCAAGCAGCAGGATAACACTGTGGGGACTCAAGTTCGGGGATATTGATAGAATATGAGGAAGCTAAGATGTCAGTGTGTCACACTCTGCAGAGACGAGGCGGCTGAGAGAAGTTGTCCAGACCGAGTGGAGAAGATGATGAGAGAGAAGATCTACAGAGAAGATGATGACAGAGAGGAGACGTCACCTGGAGGCCCTGGATGTGACAGGTAAGGGCAACATATTTATTGGGGCTTGTGCCCCAGATATTTTGAGATCCTAGCAACGCCCCTGCTTCCTCCTATTTTCCTTAAGATCTTTATCTTCCAAACTGAAGCTTAGAAATTTTTGAATCCTTAATCCTCTTGGAATAATATTGTATCTTTATAATTTTCCAATGACATCCTATTCCACCACGTTTTTATCTTTTTAAGACAGAGGTTTTGTATTTTTTATTAATTCCTTTCCCTTTATGGTAGCATTGTTTAAAACCAGATTGGTCTCCCTACTGAAAATATAATTTGTTTGTGTGAGCCACGTTAATTATCTGGCCCCTAAGTCCATCCTACGGATCAATAATATGTTATAAAAAGCAGAAAGACAATTAGATACACACACTATTGACCGTTTTTTCAAAGCATAAGCCTAATGGGAGTACTCAAAATATCAATGCATCAACCAAAAAAAACAATGAGTAATGTTATATCCCTTTAAAAAATATTACTTTATTAAATATTCTTTAAAAAAAATTAAATACATACAGTAGGGAGTCAATAATAAGGTGCCACCTGATTTATGCACGTAAAAAATGGCTGACAGTGGGCAAAATCGATTCTGATCAGACAAAATCTTCTATACAGAGTCAGCCATTACTTTGAGGCATTATTAGTTGAGTTCATATTACTTAGTTGGTCTGATCTTTTCAATGTATGCCATTTATTCATAGATCATAGTCAGCCTCTGTTGTCACAGTCCTGCATTATGTCTTATATAGGGGGGACGCTTCTAACACCCTGTCAGTCACCTTAGGTAGATTTGAGTTCTTTGATATATAGTAGAGGTTTTATTTGACTCTTTATAGAAGATTTTGTCTGATCAGATTCACTTTGCCCACTGTCAGACATTTTTTACGTGCATAAATCAGATGGCACCTTATTATTGACTCCCTACTGTATGTAGTTAATGTTTTTTTTAAAAGTATTTTATAAAGTAATATTTTTATTATATATATATATATATATATATATACTCACCTAAAGAATTATTAGGAACACCTGTTCTATTTCTCATTAATGCGATTATCTCGTCAACCAATCACATGGCAGTTGCTTCATAGCATGTAGGGTTGTGGTCCTGGTCAAGACAATCTCCTGAACTCCAAACTGACTGTCAGAATGAGAAAGAAAGGTGATTTAAGCAATTTTGAGCATGGCATGGTTGTTGGTGCCAGACGGGCCGGTCTGAGTATTTCACAATCTGCTCAGTTACTGGGATTTTCGCGTGAAACCATTTCTAGGGTTTACAAAGAATGGTGTGAAAAGGGAAAAACATCCAGTATGCGGCAGTCCTGTGGGCGAAAATGCCTTGTTGATGCTAGAGGTCAGAGGAGAATGGGCCGACTGATTCAAGCTGATAGAAGAGCAACGTTGACTGACATAACCACTCGTTACAACCGAGGTATGCAGCAAAGCATTTGTGAAGCCACAACACGCACAACCTTGAGGCGGATGGGCTACAACAGCAGACCCCACCGTGTACCACTTATCTCCACTACAAATAGGAAAAAGAGGCTACAATTTTCACGAGCTCACCAAAATTGGACTGTTGAAGACTGGAAAAATGTTTTCTTGAACATGACAATGAGTTCATTTTACTAAAATGGCCCCCACAGTCACCAGATCTCAACCCAATAGAGCATCTTTGGGATGTGGTGGAACGAGAGCTTCGTGCCCTGGATGTGCATCCCTCAAAATCTCCATCAACTGCAAGATGCTATCCTATCATATAGGCCACATTTCTAAAGAATGCTATCAGCACCTTGTTGAATCAATGCCACATAGAATTAAGGCAGTTCTGAAGGCAAAAGGGGGGCCAACACCGTATTAGTATGGTGTTCCTAATAATTCTTTAGGTGAGTGTATATATATAGATATATACAGTACAGACCAAAAGTTTAGACACACCTTCTCATTCAAAGAGTTTTCTTTATTTTCATGACTATGAAAATTGTAGATTCACACTGAAGGCATCAAAACTATGTTTCTTTGTATCAGCTGTGTATCCACCTGACTTCTCCACAACGCAATTGATGGTCCCAACCCCATTTATAAGGCAAGAAATCCCACTTATTAAACCTGACAGGGCACACCTGTGAAGTGAAAACCATTTTAGGTGACTACCTCTGGAAGCTCATCAAGAGAATTTCAAGAGTGTGCAAAGCAGTAATCAAAGCAAAAGGTGGCTACTTTGAAGAACCCAGAATATGACATATTTTCAGTTGTTTCACACTTTTTATGATGTATATAATTCCATATGTGTTAATTCATATTTTGATGCCTTCAGTGTGAATCTACAATTTTCAAAGTCATGAAAATAAAGAAAACTCTTTGAATGAGAAGGTGTGTCCAAACTTTTGGTCTGTACTGTATATATATATAGCTGTTATCTATCTAGCTACCTTTTATCTATCTAGCTATCTATTATTATATTTTAATAAAATAATACTATACCTATTTTATCTATTATCTATCTATGTATTCATCTATCTATTTATCTATTATCTATAAAATAATACTATGAATATTTTATCTATTATCTATTGATCTATCTTTTATCTATAATCAGGCGTCATAAAATAATACTATACATATTCTATCTATCTATCTATCTAGCTGTTATCTGTCTAGCTATCTATTATCATGTTTAATAAAATAATATTATACATATTTTATCTACTATCTATCTAGCTATTTATGTATCTATCTTACTAACCATTTATCTATTCATCTTTTATCTATGTATCTATAACATAATATTATAAAATATTTTATCTATTATCTATCTATAATCTGGCATAATAAAAATAATATTATAAATATTTCCTCTATCTATATATCTAGTGATTATCTACCTAGCTATATATTATCTATCAAGCTATCTATTATCATGTTTAATAAAATAATATTACACATAATTTATGTATCTATCTATTTATCTATTATCTATCTATTTATCTATCTATCCATGTATCTATAATTTATTTATTTATATAGCTATATATCTGTTATCTATCTACCTATCTATATTTCTATCTATCTATCTTCCTATCTATTATCTATCTATAAGCCAGCTTAATAAAATAATGAATAGCTATAACAAGAGCAAAACAGTTGACAAAAGAGACAGAATAACTGGACTAATTAAATGCATGACTTTAATTTGATGTGAAAAAACACACTCAGAGCACAATAAAAATGGTGCAAGCTGTAACATGGTCTAGTTATACAAAGACAAACCAACACATTGATTATGATGTTGCCATATTAAAGGGGCACGGTCACTATGACAAAACAGATTGATATATAGTTGTGTGGGTAAAGATACAGTAAAGCCTATAATTTTTGATAGGCACGGGTTATAACTGATAGCAGGTGCACTGTATACAGAGATAGCTGTCAGGTACTGCTATGAATGTCTGTCTATACACCCTACATATTACACAATTACGCTGCATTGGCCACATTGCTAATACACTATATAGAACCCATTGGTGCGGGACTGAGTAATACAATCTAGATGTGGTGCATTCAACATCCGCTGTATGATCACTACATTCAGTAGTAAATTATTAAGTGTCATGTAAATATTAATAATAATTTTTGTTAAAGAGGCCTTGTTATCTCTCATGAAGTTTTTTTTTTTTTTTTTTACTGAATACTTGCATTCTTCATGAAATAACAAGGATGTTTCCTATTTCCTTAGAACTCTATATTGTTCCTCTGTTATTTGTCCTGGAAATTAAGATATACATAAATAACTCACCTTAATGTTTATGGCAGCTGTTTGTCCCCTACAATTACATATTTAAAAATAACTAAACATTACAATAACTGGGGCTAGAGTTGGCCGGAGTGCAGACCAATCAGCACACCACACTCCACAAGCCGCCCGCACAGCCCATACCCACGCAGGCCGATTAACGCGGCCCCGCACGCCGCCCGCACCGCCAACACCCCCGCACCAGCCAATCAATGCCGCCCCATCTTAATTTCTAAGATGAATAACAAAGGAACAATATAGAGTTCTAAGAAAAAAGGAAACAGCCTTGTTATTTCATGAGGAATACAAGTATTCAGTAAAAAAAGACACTTCATGAGAGATAACAAGGCCTCTTTATCACAAATTATTATTAATATTTACATGACATAAAAATGTACTACTGAATGTAGTGATCATACAGCAGATGTTGAATGCACGGCATCTAGACCTAGATTGTATTACTCAGTCCCGCACCAATGGGTTCTATATACGTAGTGTATTAGCAATGTGGCCAATGCAGCGTAATTGTGTAATATGTAGGGTGTATAGACAGACATTCATAGCAGTACCTGACAACTATCTCTGTATACAGTGCACCTGCTATCAGTTATAACCCGTGCCCATCATAAATTATAGGCTTTACTGTATCTTTACCCATACAATTATATATCAGTCTGTTTTGTCATAGTGACCGTGCCCCTTTAATATGGCAACATCATAATCGATGTGTTGGTTTGTCTTTATATAACTAGACCATGTTACAGCTTGAACCATTTTTATTGTGCTCTGAGTGTGTTTTTTCACATCAAATGAAAGTCATGCATTTAATTAGTCCAGTTATTCTGGCTCTTTTGTCAACTGTTTTGCTCTTGTTACAGCTATTCATTATTTTATTAAGCTGGCTTATAGATAATAGATAGGAAGATAGATAGATAGATAGATAGATAATAGATAAATAGATAGATACATAAATTATGTATAATATTATTTTATTAAACATGATAATAGATAGCTAGATATATAATATATAGCTAGATAGATAAACACTAGATATATAGACAGATAAAATATGTATAGTATTATTTTATTACGCTGGATTATAGATAGATAGATAATAGATAAATAGATAAATAGATGAATAAATAAATAATAGATAAATAGATAGATGATAGATAAAATATTTATAGTATTATTTTATTAAGCAGAATTATAAATAGATAATAGATAGATAGATAACAGTTAGATAGCTATATAATAGATAAAATGTTTATAGTATTATTTTATAGATAAATAGATAGCTAGAGAGATAATAGATAAATATTTATAATATTATTTTATTAAACATGATAATAAATAGCTAGATAGATAACAGCTAGATAGATAATAGATAGATAGATAGAATATTTGTAGAATTATTTTATTACGCCAGATTATAGATAGATAAAAGATAGATCGATAGATACTAGATGAAAATATGTATAGTATTATTTTATAGATAAATAGATGATAGATAAAAAAAACATAGATAGATAAATAAATAGATATAGATAAATAGCTAGATAGATGATAGATAAAATATTTTGAGTATTATTTTATTAAGCAGTATTATATATAGATAATAGATAGATAGATAGATAGATAGATAGATAGATAGATAACCAATAGATAGCTATATAATAAATCAAATATGTAAAATATTATTTTATAAATAAATAGATAAGTGGATATGGATAAATAGATAGATAGACACATAATAGACAATTACATAGATAATAGATTAAATATTTATGGTATTATTTTATTAAGCAGGATTATAGATAGATAATAGATAGATAACAGATAGCTGTATAATATATAAAATATTTATATTATTATTTTATAGATAGATAATAGATAAATAGATAATAGAAAGATAGATAGATAGATAGATAGATAGATAGATTTGGGGCTAGATAGATAGGTAACTAGATAAATAAAGATACATGGGTAGATATATACATAGATACGGAAGATAGTAGATGAAATATTTAGTTATTAAATGGGTTGATAGATAGATAAATAGATAGATGCTAAATAGCTAAATATGTGATAGATATATAGATAGGTGATAGATAGATAGATAGATAGATAGATAGATAGATAGATAGATAGGTGGATAATAGAGAAAAACTAAAAGCCAGCAGCACTCCGTTATGATAAAAAAATGAACGTGGTTTATTCAACCAGTGTCAAATAGCAGCGACGTTTCAACCGCTTGTTGCGGTCTTTCTCAGGCTATACAGACATGTGTTACAACAGTGATATAAAAAGGTGTGGCAATTCATTACATTAAATCATCCATTTAAAATTAAAAAAAACATAATTCATATAAAAATCCATCACTTAATTATATTCATATCATCTGGCAGCAATATACAATCATAACTGGTGGAAATAAAGTGTCAGTGCCTAGTGCAACATATATTTTACATGATAAAAGTGCATAATCAGGTATAATTGATAATTAAAAATTCACATGTGTTACCAATTCGTGATGTGTTGATGAAAAAGTAGGTGATAGATAGAAAGATAGCTTAGGTTTTTATAAGATTCATAGAAGAGATTAATATAATTATAACAGCCTGATAAAGAGATTAATAGAGCCTTAATATAATTTTATTTTTAAAGATATTAGGATGTTTTCACAACTTTTTGCTATTGTCCCAGCTGCTCATACGTTAGGCTATGTCTCGTAACAAATGTATAAACATTGTGTACTTCTGAATTTGATAGGTGTTTGCACAAATTGATGGACAGACGGCGTATTAGAAGATAGATACATGTTATCGGCACCCGGGAAAGTTAGGTGGCACAATTAGCTATTGTCTGTGTTAGATAGCTATGTTAAATATCTGTGATAGATGCGGCTATGAAATAGGACAAAATGGGAAAACAGAATTGGGACCTGGGAAAGTTTAGTGCGACGGCTGACGCAGCTTCTGTTGTTTCTGTCACCGATGCTGCAGCAGTGATTGTCCAAAGGACAAATCTGAATGAGGACGCTAATGACAAATACAGTCATGTGAAAAAATTAGGACACCCTTTGAAAGCATGTGGTTTTTTGTAACATTTTTAATAAAAGGTTATTTAATCTCCGTTTCAACAATACAGAGAGATTAAAGTAATCCAACTAAACAAAGAAAACTGAAGAAAAGTCTTTTCAAGATCTTCTGTAAATGTCATTCTACAAAAATGCCTATTCTAACTGAGGAAAAAGATAGGACACCCTCACATGTATTCCCTCTTAAATTGGCTCAGATCTCACACAGGTATATCACACCAGGTGCACATAATTAGTAGATCGTTACTCTGCATGTTGAATGAGGCTTGCCCTATTTAAACCTCAGACATTTAGTTTGGTGTGCTCCTGACTGTTGAAGTGAGAGTGAGCACCATGGTGAGAGCAAAAGAGCTGTCAGAGGACTTCAGAAAAAAGATTGTAGCAGCCTATGAGTCTGGGAAGGGATTTAAAAAGATCTCAAAAGATTTTGAAATCAGCCATTCCACTGTCCGGAAGATAGTCTACAAGTGGAGGGCTTTCAAAACAACTGCCAACATGCCCAGGACTGGTCGCCCCAGCAAGTTCACCCCAAGAGCAGACCGCAAGATGCTAAAAGAGGTCTCCAAAAACCCTAAAGTGTCATCTCGAGAACTACAGCAGGCTCTGGCTACTGTTGATGTAGAAGTACATGCCTCTACAATCAGAAAGAGACTGTACAAGTTTAACTTGCATGGGAGGTGTGCAAGGAGGAAACCTTTGCTTTCCAAGAGAAACATCGAGGCCAGACTGACATTTGCCAGAGATAAAGTTGACAAAGACCAGGACTTCTGGAATAATGTTCTTTGGACAGATGAGTCCAAAATTGAATTATTTGGACACAACAGCAGAGGACATGTTTGGCGTAAACCAAACACAGCATTCCAAGAAAAGAACCTCATACCAACTGTGAAGCATGGAGGTGGAAGTGTCATGGTTTGGGGCTGCTTTGCTGCAGCAGGACCTGGTCGGCTCACCATCATAGAATCCACGATGAATTCTACTGTGTATCAGAAGGTGCTTGAAGAACATGTGAGACCATCAGTTAGAAAATTAAAGCTGAAGCGGAACTGGACCATGCAACATGACAATGACCCAAAACATACTAGTAAATCAACCAAAGATTGGCTGAAAAAGAAGAAATGGAGAGTCCTGGAATGGCCAAGTCAAAGTCCAGATTTGAATCCCATTGAGATGCTGTGGGGTGACTTGAAAAGGGCTGTACGTGCAAGAAACCCCTCAAACATCTCACAGCTGAAAAAGTTCTGCATTGAGGAGTGGGGTAAAATTTCCTCAGACCGATGTCGAAGACTGGTAGATGGCTACAAGAACCGTCTCACTGCAGTTATTTCAGCCAAAGGAGGTAACACTCGCTATTAGGGGCAAGGGTGTCCTATCTTTTTCCTCAGTTAGAATAGGCATTTTTGTAGAATGACATTTACAGAAGATCTTGAAAAGACTTTTCTTCAGTTTTCTTTGTTTAGTTGGATTACTTTAATCTCTCTTTGTTGAAACAGAGATGAAATAACCTTTTATTAAAAATGTTACAAAAAACCACATGCTTTCAAAGGGTGTCCTAATTTTTTCACATGACTGTATGGGTTCAGCGTTTTATTGGCACCCGGGAAAGTTGGGTGCCGCAATTAGCTATTGTTAATATTTATAAATGATACATATCTGTGTTAGATGCGGTTATCAAATATTTTGCTTAAATCATGTACGCCTTTGATTTTATTAAACACAATCGTATATAATTAAAGCAAATTTCCATTGCAGGTCCTACAGGATGGAGCCATTGTCAATATTTATATTGGCTTAGTAAGAGGTTAATGCAAGCTTAATATCATTTTATTTTTAAAGATATTAAAACTTATTTCAATTACTGACTTATTATCGGATCTAACAGAATAAAAGGGGCGTTGAATGGGTGGCATGACATCATCAAAGGTCCTTTAGCTTTAGGAAGCTAGACAGATCAATTAGCCATTGTCAATATTTATAATGGCTTAGTAAGACGTTAATACAAGTTTAATATCATTTTATTTTTAAAGATATTAAAACTTAATTGAATTACTGATGTGATATAAGATCTAACAGAATAAAAGGGGCAATGAATGGGTGGTGTTTAGGCATGGTTTGGGGCATGTGATGGGCGGTGCTTTGGAAGGGACTGGGAGGAGTTGTGGGTGGAGTGGGAGTTGGTATGGGTGGGAAAGGGGCGTGTCCACCTGTCACTTTTAGTTTGAAAAAACATGTCTCCCTATACTACTGCCACTTCCCTTCATCTGCAGGGTAAAATAGGGACCGGATGGTCCACAGCATGATTCAGAGTACCAACAGTGAAAGCCGTCCAGAATCAGGGATGAGGTGGAAGATCTCCGAACATCAAGGACAATCACTACGATCAATAAGGTACCTCCACTATGTTATTGTGTTCATCATAACATACAGGTTGTATATGTAAGTTTTGATAAGAGTTGCCCTCTTCCACCTATGATGTCAGTAGGAGGCTTGTGGTTTTTACAGTAGGTAGAGGTGCAGTCAATAAAGAAGTATCACATTTACGGGGGATTTTTGTTAACATTGTGTTCATTTTATTGGTAACTAACCTAAAAGTTACGTTTTAGTAGTCCTTTATTCTGCATGCTTATTAATTCCTAGGAGGACTACTGGCGGCCTGACAGTAATACAGTAGGTCAGGGCCTTAAGGTTACTTCTTGTCTTTTATCTTGATTGACCCTAAAATTGGTACAAACTGTGTGAACTTAGTGTACTGCTGATAAAGAGTTGTCCCAGAATCAACACTTACCACCCATTCACAGGCTAATAGAGGTGCAAATGTTCAGAATATCCTGGCAGCTGTATTGTAGAATTTCATTATATAATAATCAGTCATTTACCAGTTTTAGCCTTTCTCTGACTTCTCTAAATTGGGGACAGGGGCCCTTTTGCAAACCAAGTCAAGTAGTATGAGTTTTGAGGAGCTGCCGCTTGATGGGTGTATCTCATTACACAAGAGAGCAATGAAATAAAATTTTCAGGATCTGTCGGTGGCCTCTGATGTTCTACATTCTCTGGCTTTGTATTGTTAATTGAACAAAGGGTTTTTCTACAATAAATGGAAATTGATGACACAAGACAGGAGTGATACATACTATCAGTATACTATGCTATGGTGAACTGTATTTACACAAGTGACCTGCCTTGTCTTTGCTCAAATTTAGGACTCAAATAAACCACGTTAATTTTTTTATCATAACGGAGTGCTGCTGGCTTTTAGTTTTTCTCTATTATCCATCTATTTATCTATCACCTATATATATATCTATCGCATATTTAGCTATTTAGCATCTATCTATTTATCTATCTATCAACCCATTTAATAACTAAATATTTCATCTACTATCTACCGTAACTATGTATATATGAGCGCAAGCTCAGGTTTCTTCATGCAGTTTTAGAAGTATCTGGTATCTGTCATTTATACTTTCTCAAATTTTATTATCCACTCCTTATTTTAGCATCCAAAGCTACATGCAGAAACTTGACCGTGATCGTATCCCAATTTCTTATCAAACACATTTAATGTAATATCAAAACATGCTAGCTAAACCATTGACAGGCTGCCATTCACATCACGGAACACATAGACAGATTTAGCATAGGCATCTTGTGACATAATATCATGAAATCATAATGTCTGGAAAAGCTGGTCATCTCACATATTGTGATATACAGTGGATATGAAAAGTTTACACACCCCTGTTAAAATGTCAGGTTTCTGTGATGTAAAAAGAAACAAAGATAAATCATTTCAGAACTTTTCCCACCTTTAATGTGACCTATAAACTGTAACACTCAATTGAAAAACAAACTGAAATCTTTTAGGTGGAGAGTAGAAAACAAAAAAAAAAACTAAAATAATGTGGTTGCATAAGTGTGGGATGCAGCTGTGTTCAGCTGTGTTCAGAGTTAAGCAATCACATTCAAAAGCAGGTTAAATAGGAGTCAGCATACACCTGCCATCATTTAAAGTGCCTCTGATTAACCCCAAATAAAGTTCAGCTGCTCTAGTTGGTCTTTCCTGAAACTTTCTTAGTCGCATCCCACAGCAAAAGCCATGGTCCACAGAGAGCTTCCAAAGCATCAGAGGGATCTCATTGTTAAAAGGTATCAGTCAGAAGAAGGGTACAAAAGAATTTCCAAGGCATTAGATATACCATGGAACACAGTTAATACAGTCATCATGAAGTGGAGAAAATAAGGCACAACAGTGACATTACCAAGAACTGGAGGTCCCTCCAATATTGATGAAAAGACGAGAAGATACCTGGTCTGGGAGGCTACCAAGAGACCTACAGCAACATTAAAGGAGCTGCAGGAATATCTTGCAAGTACTGGCTGTGTGGCAAATGTGACAACAATCTCCCGTATTCTTCATATGTCTGGACTATGGGGTAGAGTGGCAAGACGAAAGCCTTTTCTTACGAAGAAAAACATCCAAGCCAGGCATAGCAACTCTTTTGGGTTCAGAAAGGTTATTCAACCGAGACTTTGTCAACTTCGCTCCGGGAATCAGATTGACAGGGCAATCATATTCTCTATGAGGGGGTAACTCCTGATCCACACCCTCAGTGAATACATCAGAGAAATCAGAGAGAAACGGAGGACACATCTTAATGGATATCCCAGCAAGAGATGTGACGAGACAGTTGTCCATACAGTAATCACTCCTGCCCTTGATCTGTCTCGTTTGCCAATCAATGACAGGATTATGTTTGGACAACCATGGCAACCTTAGAACCAGAGGGTCCGGCAGACCCTTCATTATAAAACAAGAAATACCCTCAACATAAGAATCCCCCACCTTTAAATGGATATCCTGCACCATGTGAGTCAAAGATTTTTGAGAAAGGGGGCAGAATCAATAGCGAACACTGATATCTCTTTGTCCAGTGCATTAGATTTAAAACTATCCATCAGGACAAACTGGTCATCCTCAAGGTTAACCCCTGCCCCGCTGTCCAAAAATACCTCTGCATCAACATTCTTGGAATCTAGCGTCACCCTGGCAGGCAGGAGAAAACGAGTACTACCAGTAAAAGACAAGATCATGTTTTCAGATTCTCCAACTTCTCTGCCAAGAGTTAGAGAACAAAACTTATTGATAACTCCTTTTTTTTAATTCTCGCCTTGATATTTTACATAGGGACAAACATTAGCAAAATGACCCTCTTTACCACAAAAAAACTGTCTCTTTCTAGCCCTGAAGTTCTTATCACCAGGGTATGGAGAGACCTGTCCCAATTGCATAGGTTCATCTCCAAACATGGGCTCAGGTGTCTCAGTACCCCGAATGTCAGAGGGGACCGACCTCCCTTAAGCTAATACGTCCCGATAGAACAGAGTCTTGCACCTTTCCCTCAGATGTCTATCAATTTGCATCGCAAGAGACATGGCAGCTTCTAATGAAACAGATTTGCATGGAGTGTTAGGGCATCTTTTAGTCTCTCAGAAAGCCCCTGACAGAACTGACTCTGGAGAGCAGGGTCATTCCATTCAGAAACAGTTGCTCCTGAATTCAGAACAGTAGGACTCAGCAGACCGATTTTCCTGATGCAAGCCGTGCAACATAGATTCAGCCAAAGAAACTTGATCTGGGTCATCATAAATAAGTCCCAGGGCTCTGAGAAACTATCCACTGACCAGAGGGATTGGGAACCTCTCGGCAAAGAAAAGACCCAGGATTGAGCGTCACCTTTCAATAAAAAAATAACAATCCCCACCTTTTGACTCTCGTCACCAGAGGAGTGAGGGCGTAAGCGAAAATAAAGTTTACATGACTCCCTGAAGCGAAAACAAGTTGTCACTTCCTCCGGCAAATCGGTCCGGGATAGCGATCTTGGATTCAGAGCAGGTCTGGACTCCACTAGCGGAGACAGACGCCTGACACCTTACAACAGTTTCACAGAGCTCTGCTACCTCCAGCAACAACCCCTGCATGCGATCCACCAGTGCAGAGACAGGATCCATGACAACACAGAGCAGGGGAAACAGTAACGGTATTCGGCGGCTAATAATGTCACAGGTAGTACGGTGAAGGAAAGACAACCAAAGGGAACAACAACATAACAACTACAGACTAGGCCCCAAGCCTAGGGACTAAAGATGTCACCTCTTAGCAAACCCTAAGCTGCTAACCACATGTGCAAGTCTCAAAGGTTGAAATACACATGCACAGAACCTAAGACTGCTGACACACTGCACCAAACCCTCAGCTTAGGGAACAGGGAAAGAGGCAACCAGCTCCTTCCAACCTGAAGGAGCCAGTGTCTCTCTGAGGCCTAGTCAGGACAGACACAACAAGAAAAGGGAAAGGACTTAGCTTGAGAAGCAACTGAAACAGAAGAATCACCACACAAGCAGAGCACTCCTCAGAAGAACTATTAGCCACAGGGAAACCAGTGAGATGCGGAACCTATAAAGAGCCACCTGACTAATAATGAGCAACATCTGCGAAGGAGTAGAAACCTGTCAGCAACAATGAAAACATTAGAGATCTGTCAGATCGACTCCTGAGTCTTCCGTCTATCTGAACTTCTCAGATCTCTACCAGAGTCGGCAGTGACAATAGATCACATTAAAGGTGGAAAAAGTTCTGAAATGATTTATCTTTGTCTAATTTTTTACATCACAGAATCCTGACATTTTAACAGGGGTGTTTAGACTTTTTATATCCACTATATATTGAGCCAAGAAGAAAGATGAGGATGGGCACATCTGTATTTAGACAGAGTGAATACTAAAGATGTGGAGAACCTTTTCTATTTTTAGATGCTGTTAGATTGAAAGCTCTTGAGAGCAGGGCCCTTATTCCTTTAGTTCTAATGATTGACTTGTCTGTTGCTATGTTATTTATGACTGTTTGTACATGAACCCCGGAATTGTAAAGCGCTGTGGAATATGTTGGTGCTATATAAATATTATTATGTTTACTACTAATAATAAATATACTTAAAATATAAAGAAAGATAAATGTAATTTTAATTGTGTGCAGATCAATACAATAAATAATGGCCACCATATATATACAATTAAGTCTTAACCCCTTCCTGAAGCAGCCACTGTCCATTTTAATTTATTTATTTACCAGTATTTATTTAGTTAGTTAGTTTTGCTATTTACTCCCTGTGCTCCAAGAACCATAATTCCCTGCTCATATAGCTGTATAAGGCTTGGTTTTTGTGGATAAGTTGCAGTTTTTAATGGTATCATTTAGTAACGTATACAATATAGTGGGAAGCTAGAAAATATCTCAATAGGGTTTGTGCATGAGCTTAGTCTTTACGGAATTTATTATGCAGTTAAAATAATATTTTAACTATAATAAGTGGTCCAGTGTGATTGCAGTGATACCTAGTTTAATCCAAGATCACACTTCAATTATTTGGTCAGTTATTTCCATCAGTTATTGTGAGCCAAAATTAGTTGTGAAGCCTACTCAGAGACAAGGTATAATGTAAAGATTTGCTCCCGTTATATGTTTTTGACCTGCACTCTGTTTTAGCTCACAATAACTGATGGAAATAACTGACCAAATAACTTGGTCTTATATTTTTTTTTCTTTTTCTCTATCATACTTTTAAAAATATTTGCATCATCATATTATGATATCAATAACTTTTTATATTTTCATCTACAAAGCAGTGTAAGGAAGGGTTCCCTTGTGTGAGATTGTTAGATTGCTTCAACCATAGACTGCAATGGCTTACCATCGCAGTACATGGGAAAAATCATCATGTTCTTAGTAATCCCTATCACAGAAAGTGTTCAATAGGAACTTTACTCTAGCAGGCTTGGGATTTTGCAGGCTTTTACAATGTCCCAGGTTGCCATAGAAATGGAATGTGACCTGCAATCTCGACGTGGGGGACATCCAGCTTGCTTCCTATAAATAACTGCTCAGATATCATGGTTGAAATTGACGATTAACTATCTGAGGGGTTAAAAGTCTGTGATTGGAGTTGTCTTCAATTATGGACACCCCATTTCCTACTAGTAACACCCAGATGGACATTTATTGCAGACTGCTGGCAATTCATTCATACATTTCTAGTCTGAATAATAGAGGAATGGCACAGCATAATGTATATGAAAAGATGCCCCAGAAACAGGATTCCATGAGGAATGGAGCCAGTTACTGAAAATGCATGCCAGTAGAAGAGACAGCTTCTCTTAACCCAGAAGCATACACTGATTAATATCTAATACCCACATAGAGATCTCCAGCCTACCTCTTGTTTTTGTGTGTTACACATACTCTTTCTTTCTGACAAGACAAGATTAAGATGTAGTTCTTACATTTACCACATTTAAATAAACCCAGGGACTAGGTGCTTTTCAGTGGCTTCCATAAACCAGCATCACATTTACAATTCACATTAGCCACACTTCATTGCTTATGGGGTTAGTAAATCATTTTCTGCCTCTGTCATCCCAAAACACACAGAGAATTGAGATGTATATATACTGATTTATATTCCCTTCCAGATTATATGACCCATAGCCGCTAACATGATACCCAGAGCTCGCAGCAGCACTAGCTGCTATCATTAGAGATGATAATACATGTGATCAAAATGTTTTTTTGCTACCAGTGTTTTTAAAGGAACGCTAAGCATAGAAATGAATGAAAAGCGAATACAGAAGGTGAACTTGTCGACTTGTCCATGGCGTTTGTCAGCCTGCAGAAGAAAAATGGGTAAGTAAAATAGATCCTGATGATTTCTTACATTTTTGGCTTGTAAATGATTGAGGAGTGCAGTTTGCATAGAGTGGAGCTTAATTTTTGGGTCCTATTGTAGAAAGAGCAGTTGAGGGGAATGCCTTCTACTGACCACTTGGTTAACAGGCAATAACAAGACTGTATGAAGGTGGGTGAGGGTACATGACTTATCTTTAGGGACTCAGAGATTTCTTTATATGCTCATATATTTTGCAATATTGATTGCGGTATAGGTTCAATGTAAAGAAGTTAGGCATTGTCCTGCTTTTTAATCTTTTATAAAGTAGCACCCGAGCCAGCTGTACTTGTTGAAAAATCCAAGTCACCTGTTCCCCACTGCTCCGTTCCAGCTCACTGGTTTACTTCAATGGTCTTCCAATCCCTGTCTGTCAACTTCTACACAGACGGGGGTCACAACACAAAGAGAGTCAGCGAGCCAGAATGGAGTTTGTAGGGAGTGGCTGAGTATGTATTTTCCCACAGGTACAACTGGTTAACCCCATTAGAGGAGGAATTGTTCGAATTTTATTGTTTCTCTATTTTGTATGTTCAAAGTTTGTTTAATTTTAAACCCTTGTAACATATTTTATGAAATGAAAGGAATAGAACATAGATGCTTTCCAATTAACAATAATAATAATGATTAGTGTTGAGCAAATCAAAGCACCCAGGGTAGAATTTGGTCCTAAGTTTATGAATTCGATTAGACACAAATCTGAATTCCCTTGCCCTACGTGGTAACAAATCACTTTTTTCCTAAAATGGTGGCTGCACGTGTTACAAAGTGAAAGTAGGAAGCCCAGGAATGCGATATGACCCATAATGCCATGCAGCCAGCCAATGCGCCAGCCCCAATCCCCTGTGATGTCACAGGCCTATAAAACCCTGATCCACCATTGTCCTGTGAGCTGAGCTAGGGAAAGATGTGGCAAGTGCTCATGCTTTAGGGACAGTGTTGCTGCAATAATCCATTGGCATGTTTGATCCATCTACCATGTTTGTGTCACAGCTATGTCACGATCCTGCTGTTGTGCGCTGTTACACGTTAGGCTACTTTCACACTTGCGTTCGGGGCTCCGCTTGTGAGTTCCGTTTGAAGGGGCTCACAAGCGTCCCCGAACTGATCCGTCCAGCCCTAATGCATTCTGAGTGGATACGGATCCGCTCAGAATGCATCAGTATGGCTCCGTCTGTCCTCCGCTCCGCTCAGCAGGCGGACACCTGAACGCTGCTTGCAGCGTTCGGGTGTCCGCCTGGCCGTGCGGAGGCAAACGGATCCGTCCAGACTTACAATGTAAGTCAATGGGGACGGATCCGTTTGAAGTTGACACAGTATGGCTCAATTTTCAAACGGATCCGTCCCCCATTGACTTTCAATGTAAAGTCAAAACGGATCCGTTTGCACTATCATGAACCAAAAAAAAAAAAAAAAAAAAATTTTTTTTTTTTTTTTGTTCATGGTAATGCAAACGGATCCGTTCTGAACGGAGCCACCGTCTGCATTAATATGAGCGGATCTGTTCAGAACGGATCCGATCGAACGCTAGTGTGAAAGTAGCCTTAGCCATACATGCTGGTTGCCAGGGGCAACACGTTGTGGTGCAGCATGTTTGTGCTTTCCTCCTCTTGAGGTTCCTGCAGTACTACTGACCCTGGGCTCACAACATAAGATTAAGTAGAGCTTATCTCTTAAAATAATCATAAAAGTTGAGATGATAGAGAGTAAACAAGCTCTTAAACAGACTCCACTCCTGCTGAGATGGAAATTGTACATAGACAAGATATGAATGAAAAAAAGCCTTACATACCAGGTGGGTCATTTGTTAGTGGTGTCACTCTGTTATTGAAAGGTGTCATTGGAAATAGATAGAGAGATAGTCCTGAAAGAGGTCAGTGTAGAGGCAAGAGGACTGCACAAGATGATGGTGAGTTAATTGGATGATGTGGCTTGGAGGAATGAGGTGGCATGTCGATCATAGTGAAGGCTTGCAGAGACATGCCGATACAAGCAACCATGGCACAAAGGAAAAGACATACAAAAAACTGCTGAGCAATACAAAAATATAGAACAATAAGGAATAATTTAAACCTAGGAATGTGTTAAAGAACATAGTACATTTTTGCTTGATACTGTATCTCAATTTTTAAGTCTACTTTTTGGAGACCTCTGGGGTCAATGATTCATTCCATTCACCAGTTATACTGCACGTCCTCTTGGCTACATAGGTGGTAACAACCTAAGAAGCAGATATATAGTAAAAAAGGCAGTGTGGTCTAAAACATGTTATTCACAATCATTTTAACTGGTCAGCAGGAGATTTTTTAAGCTACTATATGAGGGAACTCAGTGTAGGAAAACTGAGCACTAGAGAAGGCCATTGACAACCTGGAATATAACCTAATGAGGCATAGAGTGAGAAGTTCAAGAACCACTGAAGGTGGTAATAAGATCAGGTTTTGGCCTCATATAAACTGCACACAGAAGAAAGGGGTTTATGTGAGAATACAGATCCACACACCTCAGGAAACAGTAATCATGCCATGTCTTACTTGGCATGTAGTTCATTTGACATTATTTTAACCAGTCACACTGTGTGATATTTGTAACTTGCAGAACATAGTTGTTTTTAATCTACAAGAAAAGGTTAAAATACATGAATTGTAATAAAACGATGACATGACTGTATGTAACAGCTGTGTGGGATTATTTTTTTTAGACTGTACAAAGTGTGAGATGTGACAACCAAGCCTGGATTCTCCTGAAACAGCAGGAACAGTAAAAAAAATTGTTACTTGTGCAAAGTGAACGCCCCTCACTCCCCCATCGACTATCATAAAGGGGTTACAGTACAACTAGCTACAGTATTTAATATTCCAGACCCCCCCCCCCCTTAAATACTATCCATTAACCCCTTATGGACCGGGCTCATTTTCACCTTAACCACCTCCCGACCGCTGTACGCGTATATGCGTCCGGGAGGTGGTTGCTTTATTCCTCCTGGACGCATATACGCGTCTTCTCGCGAGACGCGAGATTTCCTGTGAACGCGCGCGCACAGGCGCGCGCGCTCACAGGAACAGAAGGTAAGCGAGTGGATCTCCAGCCTGCCAGCGGCGATCGCTCGCTGGCAGGCTGGAGATCCGAATTTTTTAACCCCTAACAGGTATATTAGACGCTGTTTTCATAACAGCGTCTAGTATACCTCCTACCTGGTCCTCTGGTGGTCCCTTTTGTTAGGATCGACCACCAGAGGACTCAGGTAGGTCAGTACAGTCCCACCAAACACCACACTACACTACACTACACCCCCCCCCGTCACTTATTAACCCCTTATAAACCCCTGATCACCCCATATAAACTCCCTGATCACCCCCCTGTCATTGATCACCGCCCTGTCATTGATCACCCCCCTGTCAGGCTCCGTTCAGACGTCCGCATGATTTTTACGGATCCGATCCATGTATCCATGGATCCGTAAAAATCATGCGGACGTCTGAATGGAGCCTTACAGGGGGGTGATCAATGACAGGCGGGTGATCACCCATATACACTCCCTGATCACCCCCTGTCATTGATCACCGCCCTGTCAGGCTCCATTCAGACGTCCGCATGATTTTTACGGATCCGATCCATGTATCCATGGATCCGTAAAAATCATGCGGACGTCTGAATGGAGCCTTACAGGGGGGTGATCAATGACAGGCGGGTGATCACCCATATACACTCCCTGATCACCCCCTGTCATTGATCACCCCCCTGTCATTGATCACCCCCCTGTAAGGCTCCATTCAGACGTCCGCATGATTTTTACGGATCCGATCCATGTATCCATGGATCCGTAAAAATCATGCGGACGTCTGAATGGAGCCTTACAGGGGGGTGATCAATGACAGGCGGGTGATCACCCATATACACTCCCTGATCACCCCCTGTCATTGATCACCCCCCTGTCATTGATCACCCCCCTGTCAGGCTCCATTCAGACGTCCGCATGATTTTTACGGATCCGATCCATGTATCCATGGATCCGTAAAAATCATGCGGACGTCTGAATGGAGCCTTACAGGGGGGTGATCAATGACAGGCGGGTGATCACCCATATACACTCCCTGATCACCCCCTGTCATTGATCACCCCCCTGTCATTGATCACCCCCCTGTAAGGCTCCATTCAGACGTCCGCATGATTTTTACGGATCCGATCCATGTATCCATGGATCCGTAAAAATCATGCGGATGTCTGAATGGAGCCTTACAGGGGGGGGTGATCAGTGACAGGGGGGTGATCACCCTGATTACCCTGATCACCCCCTGTCATTGATAACCCCCCTGTAAGGCTCCATTCAGACGTCCGCATGCGTTCTGTGGATCCGATCCATGTATCCATGGATCCGTAAAAAATCATGCGGATGTCTGAATGGAGCCTTACAGGGGGGGTGATCAGTGACAGGGGGGTGATCACCCTGATTACCCTGATCACCCCCTGTCATTGATAACCCCCCTGTAAGGCTCCATTCAGACGTCCGCATGCGTTCTGTGGATCCGATCCATGTATCCATGGATCCGTAAAAAATCATGCGGATGTCTGAATGGAGCCTTACAGGGGGGGTGATCAGTGACAGGGGGGTGATCACCCTGATTACCCTGATCACCCCCTGTCATTGATAACCCCCCTGTAAGGCTCCATTCAGACGTCCGCATGCGTTTTGTGGATCCGATCCATGTATCCATGGATCCGTAAAAAATCATGCGGATGTCTGAATGGAGCCTTACAGGGGGGGTGATCAGTGACAGGGGGGTGATCACCCTGATTACCCTGATCACCCCCTGTCAGGCTTGGACTGGCCCACAGGGGTACAGGGGAATCCCCCGGTGGGCCCCTGAGCAAGGTTGGCCCCTAGTCTCCCACTCCCTGCACAAGTAGCACATAACATATAAGATTTAGTACACTACATACATATATTCAATGTACAGCACCTCAACCAGCCTATGTTCATATAAAATAACTTGTTTGATTATTTATTATATTTGAATGTATCCGTATGGTGGGCCCCTAAAATAAATTATACTGGTAGGCCCTAGGTACCCCAGTCCGACACTGCCCCCTGTCATTGATAACCCCCCTGTAAGGCTCCATTCAGACGTCCGCATGCGTTCTGTGGATCCGATCCATGTATCCATGGATCCGTAAAAATCATGCGGATGTCTGAATGGAGCCTTACAGGGGGGGTGATCAGTGACAGGGGGGTGATCACCCTGATTACCCTGATCACCCCCTGTCATTGATCACCCCCCTGTAAGGCTCCATTCAGACGTCCGCATGCGTTCTGTGGATCCGATCCATGTATCCATGGATCCGTAAAAATCATGCGGACGTCTGAATGGAGCCTTACAGGGGGGGTGATCAATGACAGGGGGGTGATCAGGGAGTCTATATGGGTGATCACCCCCCTGTCATTGATCACCCCCCTGTCATTGATCACTCCCCCCCTGTAAGGCTCCATTCAGCAATTTTTTTGGGCACAAGTTAGCGGACATTTTTTGTTTGTTTTTGTTTTTTCTTACAAAGTCTCATATTCCACTAACTTGTGTCAAAAAATAAAATCTCACATGAACTCACCATACCCCTCACGGAATCCAAATGCGTAAACATTTTTAGACATTTATATTCCAGACTTCTTCTCACGCTTTAGGGCCCCTAAAAAGCCAGGGCAGTATAAATACCCCACATGTGACCCCATTTCGGAAAGAAGACACCCCAAGGTGTTCCGTGAGGGGCATATTGAGTCCATGAAAGATTGAAATTTTTGTCCTAAGTTAGCGGAAAGTGAGACTTTGTGAGAAAAAAAACAAAAAAAATCAATATCCGCTAACTTATGCAAAAAAAAAAAATTTCTAGGAACTCGCCATGCCCCTCATTGAATACCTCGGGGTGTCTTCTTTCCAAAGTGGGGTCACATGAGGGGTATTTATACTGCCCTGGCTTTTTAGGGGCCCGAAAGTGTGAGAAGAAGTCTGGGATCCAAATGTCTAAAAATGCCCTCCTAGAAGGAATTTGGGCCCCTTTGCGCATCTAGGCTGCAAAAAAGTGTCACACATGTGGTATCGCCGTACTCGGGAGAAGTTGGGGAATGTGTTTTGGGGTGTCATTTTACATATACCCATGCTGGGTGAGAAAAATATCTTGGTCAAATGCCAACTTTGTATAAAAAAATGGGAAAAGTTATCTTTTGCCAAGATATTTCTCTCACCCAGCATGGGTATATGTAAAATGACCCCGCAAAACACATTGCCCAACTTCTCCTGAGTACGGCGATACCAGATGTGTGACACTTTTTTGCAGCCAAGGTGGGCAAAGGGGCACCTTTCGGATTTCGCAGGCCATTTTTTACACATTTTGATTTCAAGGTACTTCTTACACATTTGGGCCCCTAAATTGCCAGGGCAGTATAACTACGCCACAAGTGACCCCATTTTGGAAAGAAGACACCCCAAGGTATTCCGTGGGGGGCACGGCGAGTTCCTAGAATTTTTTATTTTTTGTCACAATTTAGCGGAAAATGATGATTTTTCTTTTTTTTTCCTTACAAAGTCTCATATTCCACTAACTTGCGACAAAAAATAAAAAATTCTAGGAACTCGCCATGCCCCTCACGGAATACCTTGGGGTGTCTTCTTTCCAAAATGGGGTCACTTGTGGGGTAGTTATACTGCCCTGGCAATTTAGGGGCCCAAATGTGTGAGAAGAACTTTGCAATCAAAATGTGTAAAAAATGCCCTGCAAAATCCGAAAGGTGCACTTTGGAATATGTGCCCCTTTGCCCACCTTGGCAGCAAAAAAGTGTGACACATCTGGTATCGCCGTACTCAGGAGAAGTTGGGCAATGTGTTTTGGGGTGTCATTTTACATATACCCATGCTGGGTGAGAAAAATATCTTGGTCAAATGCCAACTTCGTATAAAAAAATTGGAAAAGTTGTCTTTTGCCAAGATATTTCTCTCACCCAGCATGGGTATATGTAAAATGACACCCCAAAACACATTCCCCAACTTCTCCTGAGTACGGCGATACCAGATGTGTGACACTTTTTTGATGCCAAGGTGGGCAAAGGGGCACATATTCCAAAGTGCACCTTTCGGATTTCACCTTTCATTTTTTACAGATTTTGATTGCAAAGTACTTCTCACACATTTGGGCCCCTAAATTGCCAGGGCAGTATAACTACGCCACAAGTGACCCCATTTTGGAAAGAAGACACCCCAAGGTATTCCGTGAGGGGCATGGCGAGTTCCTAGAATTTTTTATTTTTTGTCGCAAGTTAGTGGAATATGAGACTTTGTAAGGAAAAAAGAGAAAAAAAAAAAAATCATCATTTTCCGCTAACTTGTGACAAAAAATAAAAAATTCTAGGAACTCGCAGTGCCCCTCACGGAATACCTTAGGGTGTCTTCTTTCCAAAATGGGGTCACTTGTGGCGTAGTTATACTGCCCTGGCAATTTAGGGGCCCAAATGTGTGAGAAGAACTTTGCAATCAAAATGTGTAAAAAAATGCCCTGCAAAATCCGAAAGGTGCACTTTGGAATATGTGCCCCTTTGCCCACCTTGGCAGCAAAAAAGTGTGACACATCTGGTATCGCCGTACTCAGGAGAAGTTGGGGAATGTGTTTTGGGGTGTCATTTTACATATACCCATGCTGGGTGAGAAAAATATCTTGGTCAAATGCCAACTTTGTATAAAAAAATGGGAAACGTTGTCTTTTGCCAAGATATTTCTCTCACCCAGCATGGGTATATGTAAAATGACACCCCAAAACACATTCCCCAACTTCTCCTGAGTACGGCGATACCAGATGTGTCACACTTTTTTGCTGCCAAGGTGGGCAAAGGGGCGCATATTCCAAAGTGCACCTTTCGGATTTCACCGGTCATTTCTTACACATTTTGATTGCAAAGTTCTTCTCACACATTTGGGCCCCTAAATTGCCAGGGCAGTATAACTACCCCACAAGTGACCCCATTTTGGAAATAAGACACCCCAAGGTATTCTGTGAGGGGCATGGTGAGTTCCTAGAATTTTTTATTTTTTGTCGCAAGTTAGTGGAATATGAGACTTTGTAAGAAAAAAATAAAATAAATCCTCATCATCATTTTCCGCTAACTTGTGACAAAAAATAAAAAGTTCTATGAACTCACTATGCCCATCAGCGAATACCTTAGGGTGTCTACTTTCCGAAATGGGGTCATTTGTGGGGTTTTTCTACTGTTTGGGCATTGTAGAACCTCAGGAAACATGGCAGGTGCTCAGAAAATCAGAGCCGTTTCAAAAAGCGGAAATTCACATTTTTGTACCATAGTTTGTAAATGCTATAACTTTTACCCAAACCATTTTTTTTTTTTGCCCAAACATTTTTTTTTTATCAAAGACATGTAGAACTATAAATTTAGCGAAAAATTTATATATGGATGTCGTTTTTTTTGCAAAATTTCACAGCTGAAAGTGAAAAATGTCATTTTTTTGCAAAAAAATCGTTACATTTTGATTAATAACAAAAAAAGTAAAAATGTCAGCAGCAATAAAATACCACCAAATGAAAGCTCCATTAGTGAGAAGAAAAGGAGGTAAAATTCATTTGGGTGGTAAGTTGCATGACCGAGCGATAAACGGTGAAAGTAGTGTAGTGCCGAAGTGTAAAAAGTGGCCTGGTCATGAAGGGGGTTTCACCTTGCGGGGCTGAAGTGGTTAAGGACCAGGCCATTTTTTGCCAATCTGACCAGTGTCAGATTTATTAAAACTCTTTTACTTATCCAGGCCATTCTGAGATATACTTCTCATCACATATTGTACTTCATGACACTGATAAAATGGAGTAAAAAAACAAAAAAACTAAATAATTTTTATCTATAAAAAAATACCAAATTTACCAGAAATTTTGAAAAAATTGCAAATTTCCAAGTTTCAATTTCTCTACTTACGAAGCCTCTGGGCGAAACCCAGGTCGGGCATTGATATTTCAGATTATTTTATATGCTGATTTCTAGCGGTGCTGTTGTGAGTATAATAAAACCTTTAATCTTTGACATATTCACGGGTACTGCACTATGTTGCTGATCTTTTGAAGGGTCATCGCTGTCCTGTGAAGTTTCGGTCGGGAGTGTGGCGTGTGCCTGTGGGGAAGTTTCAGCGTGGGATACGATTTAAACTGCGCTTTCCTTTAATAAGGCGTTTTCTAAACTATATCTCCTTTGAAGCGCGGATCTGGACTCTGGTGTATGGATTCCTCCCATACCGATTGTAGTCCACGATACAATTAGGCTTGAGGACCGTTGCTGCGGTACCTTGCACAGAGACAGGGGTGATGCCGTTACTGTGAATTGTGGACAGTACAAGGACATCCCTCTTGTCCCTATATCTGACCAGCAACAGGTTTCCACTAGTAAGGGCACGGGTCTCACCCCTGGGGATAGGTACCTGGAGGGGGTGGGTAGGGAGGCCGCGTGGATTTTTCTGCACGGTCCCACAAGCGGTTGTGGATCTGGTAGCAAGGGACTGGAACAAGGGGTTACTAGTATAAAAGTTATCCACATACAGGTGGTAACCCTTATCTAGCAGTGGGTGCATAAAGTCCCACACAAGTTTCCCGCTAACACCCAGAGTGGCGTACACACGAAACTTGTAAGAGTACCCTGAGGTACTTTCACAAAGTTTTTACAGCTTCACGCCATACCTCACGCGCTTAGAGGGAACATACTGGCGGAAAATGAGTCTCTCCTTGAAAGCAAAGAGAGACTCATCAACTGTGACATCCCTTCTAGGTACATAGGCCTCCAAAAATTTGGCCCCAAAGTGATCGATGACCGGCCTGATTTTGTACAGGCGGTCATAGGCAGGATCACCTTGGGGGGGACATGCTGCATTATCTGCATAATGCAGGCATTTCTGAATGGCCTCAAAACGGGAACAAGTCATGGCCATACTGTAAAGTGTGGTCTGGTAGACGACGTCCCCACTCCAGTAATGCCTGACACTGGGTTTTTTGGCTGGGCCCATGTGCAGCACGAGGCCCCAAAACATCCTCCTCTTGGCAGCACTGACCGGAGTCCAGCCACTGGCCCTAGCCAAAAAAGAGGCCGGGTGTTGAGCAATGAACTGTTGGGTGTACAAGTTTGGTTGCTCCACAATCAGATTCACAAAGTGGTCACTGAAAAAAAGACTAAAATATTACATAAAACATATTCAGTGAAGCCCACTGTGGGAATCTGGATTCCTGGTTGGCCAACAAAATCAGGAATCACAGGCTCAAAATCCTCTGGGGTACACCAGGCAAGTTCACCGGTAGGGGGCTCAGGTGGACTTATCTGGTGGGCCAGAAAACTAGTACGAGCCCCAGAGCTGCTCATACTAGTGTGAGCCACAGGGTCCCTGGCATGGCAGTCCCCTTGTTCCGCCTGGCGGCATCTCCGCCGCCTTGGGGGCTCATTATCATCGCTAGATGCTGAGGAGCATGCGGATGACAAGAGGAAAGTGGGGTCATCCTTGTCCTCACTGGAGCTTTCGGAGTCGGAGGCAAGCTGGGCGTATGCCTCCTCAGCCAAGAACATTTTTTTCCCTAAACTTTCCCTGAATATCCCTTCTTAAACTAACCTTTCCCTAACCTGTCCCTATGTACCTACCTTTTAGTGCCATATAGCGCTGTGGACGGTCATAATGAGGGTGCTGGGCAGAGATGGGGGGTTGCTGGGCACAGATCCGAAGCAGGCTTCTCTCTCCATGGGCTCCGGACACAGAAAGGGAGAGGAGGCAGAACCGCAGGAATTTTAAACCTCCCACCCGCCCTGCAGCCAATCAGTAGCGATCCTGAGAGGTGATGTCACCATCACCTCTCAGGATCGCAGGATGGTGATTGGTGGTGTATTATCACACCACCGATCACCATTCTGTTCCGGGTTATCGGGTCACCAGAGACCCGAATAACTCGGAAACGCACCAAACCGCAGGTCTTAATTGAACTGCGGTTTGCTGCGATCGCCGATACGGGGGGTCACAGGACCCCCTCCGCATTGTCCCAGGATGCCTGCTGATTGATTTCAGCAAGCACCCAGTTCCGATCACCACGCGGCGGTGATCGGAAATACACATAACGGAGCGCTGTCCTTAAGTACCGGGACATCATGATGTACCGGTACGTCATGTGTCCCCAACAGGTTAATAAACCATGTTTTTGACAAATACATACAACCCTAATTCAAAAAGAGGCGGGACTCAGACTTAGATGGACATGTCTAGTTTGTATAATATATTTCTATTTTCAATTGGCCACTTAGCAATGTGTAACACCCCAGAGTCTGCTACTGTCTTTAATGGGCTAACAAAACATCATCTTATGTATTTCTGTCCAAGTTCTTTATACTGTGCATTCCTAATCTTTTTGCAACTGTCATGTTCATGCAATATGCCTAGTTCAACAGCAGGTGGCAGCAAATATGGCAGAGCTATCTTAGATAGAATGTGACTTACCATTCCATTCTAACCCCCATCTGTAGGGAAGTGAGCTAGCTCTACTTCTTGTAGGAGAAGTGGGGACCAGTTACTCCAATGCTCTCCCTTGCTCTCCCTTGCCATGAGCTGAATTGTGCAGGGCAAGGGCTTTTTCTGCAGATCCTGTGACATCACCGAATCTCCCAAAAATTCTCCAGATTCAGAGCAGGGCAAGGGAAATGCTCTGATGCTCATGTCACAGGGGCTGAGCGAGGGAAGAAGGGCATGTGTCACCTAAGATATAAATGACGCCTTAGGCCGCGTTCACATCACTGTTCCGTTTTCCGTTCTTCTGATCTGTCAGACGAAAAGATAAATAAACAAAACACAGATCCTGTATTTTAGGCTTTGGTTCTGCTCAGTTATGCACATTTTGCATCCTCTTTAGCCATTTCCATATGATATCTGTTTTTTTAATGTAAAAAATAAGTTTAAAATAACGTAACAGATGGAAATGGCTAAAATGGATGCAAAATGTGCATACATGAGCATAAGAGGATCAGTTTATTTTTTTTATTTTTTTATTTTCTTCTGACTGATCAGAAGAATGGAAGAACGGAAAACTAACAGTAATGTGAACGCGGGCTTGGACGGTAGTGCTATATAGTACATTATATCTACTAATGTCACCCCTTGTGTACATGTTGTTTCAAAAACAGTTGTAATGTGTAATGTAGCACCAATGTACATATCTACAGTTCATGGGTGAAGGAGGAGAGGGCCTGGGGTAGAAGGTTGGAGGGACCAGAGATGGGTAGTCAGCGGGGCTTGGAAAGGACCATGGGGGCACAATTCAGATTCCTGCTATTGGGCCCAATGAATTCTATGTACGGCCCTGGGGTGCGATATACCTATAATATATCTTCTAACAAATAAAGTATATTATAGTGCATTTGTATTGTGCAGCAGTTGTGTGCGGTTTTGCTGAGATACCACAGCTATACAGGGAGTGCAGAATTATTAGGCAAGTTGTATTTTTGAGGATTAATTTTATTATTGAACAACAACCATGTTCTCAATGAACCCAAAAAACTCATTAATATCAAAGCTGAATATTTTTGGAAGTAGTTTTTTGTTTGTTTTTAGTTTTAGCTATTTTAGGGGGATATCTGTGTGTGCAGGTGACTATTACTGTGCATAATTATTAGGCAACTTAACAAAAAACAAATATATACCCATTTCAATTATTTATTTTTACCAGTGAAACCAATATAACATCTCAACATTCACAAATATACATTTCTGACATTCAAAAACAAAACAAATCAGTGACCAATATAGCCACCTTTCTTTGCAAGGACACTAAAAGCCTGCCATCCATGGATTCTGTCAGTGTTTTGATCTGTTCACCATCAACATTGCGTGCAGCAGCAACCACAGCCTCCCAGACACTGTTCAGAGAGGTGTACTGTTTTCCCTCCTTGTAAATCTCACATTTGATGATGGACCACAGGTTCTCAATGGGGTTCAGATCAGGTGAACAAGGAGGCCATGTCATTAGATTTTCTTCTTTTATACCCTTTCTTGCCAGCCACGCTGTGGAGTACTTGGACGCGTGTGATGGAGCATTGTCCTGCATGAAAATCATGTTTTTCTTGAAGGATGCAGACTTCTTCCTGTACCACTGCTTGAAGAAGGTGTCTTCCAGAAACTGGCAGTAGGACTGGGAGTTGAGCTTGACTCCATCCTCAACCCGAAAAGGCCCCACAAGCTCATCTTTGATGATACCAGCCCAAACCAGTACTCCACCTCCACCTTGCTGGCGTCTGAGTCGGACTGGAGCTCTCTGCCCTTTACCAATCCAGCCACTGGCCCATCCATCTGGCCCATCAAGAATCACTCTCATTTCATCAGTCCATAAAACCTTAGAAAAATCAGTCTTGAGATATTTCTTGGCCCAGTCTTGACGTTTCAGCTTGTGTGTCTTGTTCAGTGGTGGTCGTCTTTCAGCCTTTCTTACCTTGGCCATGTCTCTGAGTATTGCACACCTTATGCTTTTGGGCACTCCAGTGATGTTGCAGCTCTGAAATATGGCCAAACTGGTGGCAAGTGGCATCTTGACAGCTGCACGCTTGACTCTTCTCAGTTCATGGGCAGTTATTTTGCGCCTTGGTTTTTCCACACGCTTCTTGCGACCCTGTTGACTATTTTGAATGAAACGCTTGATTGTTCGATGATCACGCTTCAGAAGCTTTGCAATTTTAAGAGTGCTGCATCCCTCTGCAAGATATCTCACTATTTTTGACTTTTCTGAGCCTGTCAAGTCCTTCTTTTGACCCATTTTGCCAAAGGAAAGGAAGTTGCCTAATAATTATGCACACCTGATATAGGGTGTTGATGTCAGTAGACCACACCCTTTCTCATTACAGAGATGCACATCACCTAATATGCTTAATTGGTAGTAGGCTTTCGAGCCTATACAGCTTGGAGTAAGACAACATGCATAAAGAGGATGATGTGGTCAAAATACTCATTTGCCTAATAATTCTGCACTCCCTGTATAGAGGGGCAAACGCTATTCGAATAACTAATTGCAACTGGTGTGATAAACCTGTTGCCCCCCAGAAAAACAGATTAAAGGGCTTCTGTCACCCCACTAAACCGTTTTTTTTTTTTGTTTTTTTGCTTACCTATAATCCCTATACTGCGATTTATGCCTACATATTCTAATTAATCATTTTGGTCCAGTAGTTTGTGTTAAAAACATGCTTTTAAAATATGCAAATTACCTTGCTACCAGCAAGTAGGGCGGCTACTTGCTGGTAGCAGCTGCATCCTCCAATCCTAAAGACACCCCCTCCGCATGTTGATTGACAGGGCCAGTGAATGGGATTGTCCTCTGCTGGCCCTGTCTGCTATCAAGATCTCGCGCCTGCGCCGTAACGGTATTCAGTCGGCGCAGGCGCACTGAGAGGCGGCCGCTCGCTCGGCCGCTCCATCCTCAATGCGCCTGCGCCGATGACGTCACATCTACACCGCAGGCGCATTGAGAATGGAGCGGACGAGCGAGCGGCCGCCTCTCAGTGCGCCTGCGCCGATTGAAGACTGGTACAGCGCGAGATTTTGAATGCAAACAGGGCCAGCAGAGAACGATCCCGTTCCCTGGCCCTGTCAATCAACATGAGGAGGGGGCGTCTTTAGGATCGGAGGATGCGGCTGCTACCAGCAAATAGCCGTCCGACTTGCTGGTAGCAAGGTAATTTGCATATTTTAAAAGCACGTTTTTAACACAAACTACTGGACCAAAATGATTAATTAGATTATGTAGGCATAAATCGCAGTGTAGGGATTATAAGTAGGCAAAAAAAAAACGGTTTAGTGGGGTGACAGAAGCCCTTTAAGGGCTGCAATATAGCTGCTTCCCAAAACACTGATTGAGGGGTGTAATACACAGGCTTCCACAAAATATTAATTGAAGGGTGTGATACACCAGCTTCAACCAAATATAGATTGAGGCCTGCAATACACCAGCTTCCACAAAATATTGATTAAGGGGTTTGATTTACCAGCCTCAAGCAAATACTCACTTGAGTCGATGTCCCAATATTTATGGACCTGACTGTACCTGCTTTCAAAAATACTGCTCTTCTATAGGGACTTTGTCACAGGGTCATTTTGAAAATGACAGGTAGAAGAGGAGGCTAGCCATTTCGCAGGGGAGGTAGTGGTCAGGCAGGTGCACCAGGCCGGAGCTTAAGTGTGAAGTTGGAGAAGGTGCATGCGATTACGTCAAAGGACGAACCAGAGTTGCTTGAGTGGCTCACTCAGCCTTCTGCTTTTGCACCATCTTCATCCTCTGTATCAGCACCCTCCTCACTCTCTGCTGTGTGCACCACTAAAGACACCACCATCACCACCACCATAGCCCCTCCACTTGAGTCAGAGGAATTATTTTCCCATCCTTTCTCAGACCTTACCGATGTGCAGCCATTCTTGGCATCGGATGAGGAAAAGGAGGTAGCAATGTCTGCCACCCAGCGGTCTGACGATAGTACCCAGATCAGCCCAAGGAGGGTGGTCCCCACTGTCGATGCCTACTCCGAAATCTCTAGCGTCAGTGGTGGTGAAGGTGATGATGATGACGTGTCGATGAATGTCAGATGGGTGCCCACAAGAAATCAAGAGGAGGGGAGTTCAAATGGAGAGACGGAGCAGCAGATAGGGAGGAGGGGGAGAAGCAGGGAAAACTCACAGTGCACAGGAGGCAAAAAGCAGACTGCAAATTTATCTGGAGCGAGCCAACCACCATGCACGTTCACATCTGGCGCTCCTAGGATGCTGGCACATGTCTCCGCAGTGTGGGCTTTTTTTGACATGTCAGCTGCTGACAATAACATTGCAATCTGCAGCCGATGCTGTCAACACATACGTCGCTGTAAGCCCAAAACTCACCTAGGGATGACCGCCTTAAGAAGGCACCTGGCCTCCCGTCACCGAGCCCAGTGGGAGCAACACCATCAGAAACCAGTAAGCCACACTCCTGGAGTTCAACATCCTTCCTCTTCTCCTCTCTCCTCCCTTTTGTCCTCCACTCCACCTTCCACTCTTCCGTTTTCGCATTCATCTGGCAAAAGGAAGGATTCTGTCTCCCAAATATTCAAACGTGAAATGTTGATGACGCCGGTTAACCCTCTTGCCCAACGACTGACCGCTGGCTTGTCGGAACTGCTAGCCCGCCAACTACTGCAATGTAAACTAGTGGACTCGGAGGCCTTTCGAAAATTTGTGGCCATTGACACATTAAAATAGAAGGTACCCGTAAGGAAATATTTCTCCAAGATGGGCATCCCAGAGCTATTTGGCCATGTTCAGCGGCAAGTGAATCTATCTCTGGCACACAGTATCGGTGCCAAGATACATCTGACCACAGACACGAGGTCTAGCAAACACGGACAGGGAAGGTGCATAACTTTTACTGCCCACTGGGTGAACCTTCTGATGGCTGTCAAGCATGCAACCTGTTGCACCATTGTGGATTTGGTGTTACCACCATGGATTGCATGCAGGCCTGCCTCTTCTTCTCCTCCTCTTACTCCATCCTCCGTCTCCTTCTCGGCTGACTCCTCCTTTTCCACTGCTACAGTCTCTTCCGCGGCACCGCCCCAGCTCCCCAGAACCTATTTGACATGCCAAGTGAGACATTGCCATGCTGTGCTGCTGCTGTTGTGGCTGGAAGCCAAGAGCCAAACTGGTCCTGCACTCCTTTCAGCTCTGTGGTCACAGGCCAATCAGTGGCTAACCCCGCTCAATTTTGACAGTTGGTAAAGTGGTGTGTGATAATGGTGTCAATCTGCTGGGCGCCCTGAAACAGGGCAAAATGACACACGTGCCATGCATGGCACATGTCCTAACCGTAGTAGTGCAGCGATTCGTTGCCAAATACCCCGGGGTTGCGGCAGGCCAGGATATTCTCTGGCCATTTTATGAGATCTTACACGGCCATGGCTCCCCTTGCTGACATTCAGCGGTGACACCACCTGCCCATAAGATGTCTGATTTGTGACTGCCCGACGTGCTGGAACTCCACCTTGTATATGTTTGATAGGCTGCTCCAGCAGAAACGTGCCGCTAAGGACTACCTATACGAACTCTGCGGTAGGACAGGTTCTGGGAGCTTTTTTTTTTTTTTTTTTCACCGTGCCAGTGGTTGCTCATGTGCAACGCATGCAGACTTCTGCGGCCATTTAATGAGATTACCAAACTGGTCATTTGCAGCCAGGGCACCATCAGTGACATTGTACCTTACGCCTTCTTTCTGGAAAGAAGGCGTAAGGCGTCAGTCCGAAAAATTGGGAAAACTTTGAAAGTGTCCCCAAGTGCAGTCACAAAAACCATCAAGCGCTACAAAGAAACTGGCTCACATGCGGACCGCCCCGGGAAAGGAAGACTAAGAGTCACCTCTGCTGCGGAGGATAAGTTCATCCGAGTCACCAGCCTCAGAAATCGCAGGTTAACAGCAGCTCAGATTAGAGATCAAGTCAATGCCACACAGAGTTCTAGCAGCAGACACATCTCTAGAACAACTGTTAAGAGGAGACTGTGTGAATATCTGGTAGGAAACCACTGCTAAGGACAGGCAACAAGCAGAAGAGACTTGTTTGGGCTAAAGAACACAAGGAATGGACATTAGACCAGTTAAAATCTGTGCGTTGGTCTGATGAGTCCAAATTTGAGATCTTTGGTTGCAACCACCGTGTCTTTGTGCGACGCAGAAAAGGTGAATGGATGGACTCTACATGCCTGGTTCCCACCGTGAAGCATGGAGGAGGAGGTGTGATGGTGTGGGGGTGCTTTGCTGGTGACACTGTTGGGGATTTGTTCAAAATTGAAGGAATACTGAACCAGCATGGCTACCACAGCATCTTGCAGCGGCATGCTATTCCATCCGGTTTGCGTTTAGTTGGACCATCATTTATTTTTCAACAGGACAATGACCCCAAACACACCTCCAGGCTGCGTAAGGGCTATTTGACCATGAATGAGAGTGATGGGGTGCTGCGCCAGATGACCTGGCCTCCACAGTCACCGGACCTGAACCCAATCGAGATGGTTTGGGGTGAGCTGGACCGCAGAGTGAAGACAAAAGGGCCAACAAGTGCTAAGCATCTCTGGGAACTCCTTCAAGACTGTTGGAAGACCATTTCAGGTGACTACCTCTTGAAGCTCATCAAGAGAATGCCAAGAGTGTGCAAAGCAGTAATCAAAGCAAAAGGTGGCTACTTTGAAGAACCTAGAATATGACATATTTTCTGTTGTTTCACACTTTTTTGTTATGTATATAATTCCACATGTGTTATGTTTGCTAGATTTGATTGACCTGGTGAATAGCTCTTTCCTGTTCCATTAGCTGTGGTTCCTGGCTGATTGAATAGAAGTGTGAAAATTGGTAAACACTGGCAGACTACTAGAGGTCTTGGCCATATGCTGGCTTTGAAGCAGGGCCCCCCTGTGGAGCTCACTACCTCTGCTAACTTTCAGCTGATGGCTGGTGTCGGGACATGGCTGACAATAAATATTAATCCATATTCCTCACAGGGTCGGTATAGGGTAATGACCTGACTGGTAAACCACTAGCTGAGCCAGTATAAGCAGCAGGAGGCCAGTGCCTTTACTTGGCTTCAATCTTTAGGAGCCAAGGAGTTAGAGCCCCCAAAATCACCCCCCCCCCTTTCACCCATGTAATCTTGACCTATATTTTTTGTTGGGAAATGTGACAACTCTAGGTGTGCAGAGATAAGTACCACCAATTCATGATTATTTTAGATTCAGGGTTCATTACTAGAGATGAGCAAATTATTCAAAAATTCTATTTGGCGGCTTCACCGAATTTTGCAAAAAAAAAATAATCACTAAATACATTGTCACAAAGAGCATTTCTTTGTAAGTAGCGGGTGCAATGACGGAGCTGTGATAGCGCCGCTCCCCATCATTGTACCCCTCAGATGCCATGTTCACACATAATCGTGACATCTGATATAAATAACAGAGTGTAAAAATTTTTTAAAAAAATCATACTTAACTGATCCATTTGCTCGCGATGTCTCTTCAAACAAGATCGCAGCGGCTGGCCCATCACAAGCAAATGGATCAGGTAATTATAATCTTTTTTTTTTTTTTTTTGCACTATTTCATAATCGATTCACTGCCATGAAGCATAAGGAAATTCAGCTTTGCAGCAAATCAAATTTATCCTGAAATTCGTATTGGAGTCCTCTTCGTGGACTTCAATTAGTTCAACACTATTCATCACAGATAAAAAAAAGTTGATTTTCAATTTTTCTTTATTACGTGCAGTGAACACAGTGTGTAATGATTTGCGAATTAAAAAAGATATTTTGTTCGGGGATAGCAGATTCTAAAGTCTAATTATTTCTTTTTAGATGAAACTAATGAATATGAAAAATGAATGAACTGCGTCCTAATAGAACTGTTAATAGAGCGGGGGAGGGTCAGTCTGGTGACATTTACATTGGATGTTGCATTTAAAATGTCCTAGTATCCATTGTGTCTACATGGCTGCATACAGGAGAGGAGTTTGAGCTCTATTAATCACTGTTCATTAGCCGAAGTACAGACAGATTCTGCAATGTATGTTAGTACAGGGTTCAGAACAAATGCGCTGTAAAAATGACTTATCTCTGTCTCTGTAGCCATTATCTTTGCAATTACTATTTTACGAGCAGTGTTTCTGCCATATCCAGTGGATGAGCACTCAGCCATGTAGCAGCAGGTCTGTAGTGACTCCTACTTAAATCAGTGGGGATTATGTATGACTTGCAGCAAGAGCGACATACAAAATGATGGGCAAATGAGCAATTCTAGAAAGCAAAATAATAAATAGGAAGAGTTCTTGATGACAAATACAAAGCTTTAAATTAAGATAACTTTTCTAATCAGTCATTACTAATCTTAAATTGATTATCCAACCCCCCAACTAGACAATTGTCCTGATCCACCTTATAGACATAAGCACTGTTCTTAGAAATAATCCACAAGGACTCCTTGTCCTGTCTGGCACTTTTCCTGGTTGCAGAATAGAGAAGGTAGTACAGTGCTGGTCAACTCAACATAATTAGGTGGTCTCAAAGTATACTCTTCAATCCATTAAAGGGACACACATAAAATTCAGCCAGGAGCTTAGTCAAGGGGTAGATGCACACATATATACTTCATATTTGTTATTTATATACAATCTGGTTTGGATGAAAAAAGAAAGCCTTCACAAAACATGGCTGTTTTTGAAAAAACTAATAGAGCACAGTTTTTGGAGATACCACTGTTCCCCTCACTCCACACATGGGGCAGATTTACTAATAAAGATAAGTCAAAACTCTAGTGGACTGGCCTTGCACCATATTTGATTTCAGCACCCTGCTTGAAAAAGGGGAGTGACTTTGTAGGAACTGGTTGTGGCTCTAGATACAACAATGTAAATGCAAAATTGCTCCAGATTTCTGGGGCCAAATAAACCAATACATTGTATAAACTAAAGAGGTAATAAATTATGAAGGTTTTAATTGAAGTCACTTTTTTTTGCAGTGTATGCTTGTTTTTTTAACCATTTTTTGCAACACATTTTACAAAATGTTGCATGCCATTAGTTAAATTTATCACACAATTTACCTGTAATATTTCAGTCTAAAGCCTAATGTTATTTACTATAAATGTGCTGTCAGCTTTTACTCTACCACAGTTAGATTGCTGTAATCTCGCGATGCACAGTGCTGGTATAGTGTTCCTTCCCTGTGCTGGCACCAGCCTCAGGGAAGGAACTGCGCTTGCGCATCGCGAGATTGTGGTAATCTAACTGTGAGCAAGGAGGATGATGCAGGCGGTGCTGGGCTCCTTCACAGGGGGCATGGCTGGGCTCCAAGAAGGTTAGTACAGCTTCTTGGGCTCCTTACTGGGGTCATTTACATATATATAAAATCATTTTTTAAACACAATAAAAGGACACAGCTTTATGGGACAAGTATATTGCTGACATGCTAGTGGCGATCTAGCCGTGCACTGCCATGCTGCGCTGGAGCTCCGCCCCATCCCCATTATAGTCAATGGGGACGGAGCGGCGGTCCGGCGACACGGCGAAACAGCGGAAGGACTGATCCGACAGGGTGAACAGCCTATCAGATCCATCCTGCCGCAAGTGTGAAATTAGCCTTACAGAATCTTTTCCTATAAAAATTATATTTGCTCATCTCCTCCTGCTCTATAACATGCTCCCTGCAGCTCAAACACCCTTTTTAACTTGACAGGCTTCATTGAACCCATATTTATAAATTGCTACTGTATACAAATTCCCCAAATTGCTATAATTACTATTGAGTGAATCGAAGTTCACAAAGTGGACTTTGATACGAATTTCAGGAAAAATTTTATTTACTGCAAAGCCAAATTTCCTCGTGCTTCATGGTAACGAATCAATTTTGCCTGAAATAGTGGTAAGAAATAAAACCCTGATAGCCCTCAATGGTCATCTCAGATGCCTTGATCAGCACTCACCAGGACATCTGAGAAGTTCAATGATGGAAGGGCAGCACAATCATCGTTCCCTGTCATTGCGCCCGCTATTCACAAAGAAATTAGCTTTGTGGAGAAGTATTTTGTCATGTAGCAAAACTCTTTGTGAAATTTGGCAAAGAAGTGAAATCAAATTTTTGCGAACTTCACTTATCTCTAGTAATATTTAGTGTTGAGCGAACCTGAACTGCAAAATTTGGGTCTGTAACGAACTTTGCGAGTTCGGATACCCGGACCTGAGCCTGAACTTTACATCTGGCTATTTATTATGTGGGTGACCTATAGTGATTGTTTTTGTGGGTGCAATACTCCAGCTTTGCACCCCTGACATAAATATAATAATTAATCTGGCTGTTAATTCTGTGGGTGACCTATAGCGATCTTTTGTGGCTTTGCACTCCTGACACAGAAATATAATTATTAATCTGGCTGTTAATTCGGTGGGTGGCCTATAGAGATTTTTTGTGTGGATGCAATGCACCATCTTTGTACCCCTGACACAAAAATATAATAAACACCCATTCAAAAACGCACATATGATATTACACAAAAATGTATTAGTAGAACAAATCATACAACAAACAACATATCATAAATAAAATAAATAGCACATGAAGGTATATGACGGTATTAGTTCACCCTGGTCATTCAAGGCCGCATTCAAGTGGGTCTGGGTCAAAAAAAAGAAAAAAAAAGTTAAAAAAAAAAGTAAAAATAAAAAAAAAACATTTATCACTGATTAAAAATGAAAAAAATAAAATTCCCTACACATATTAGGTATCGCCGCGTCCATAATGACTTGATCTATAAAACGGTCATGTTACTTTACCCGAACGGTGAACGCCATAAAAATAAAAAATAAAAAACTATGATGAAATAGAAATTTTGCCCACCTTACTTCCCCAAAAAAGGTAATAAAAGTGATCAAAAAAGTCATATGTACGCCAAAATAGGACCAATCAAACCGTCACCTCATCCTGCAAAAAATGAGACCCTACCTAAAATAATCACCCAAAAACTGAAAAAACTATGGCTCTCAGAATATGGAGACACTAAAACTAGATTTTTTAGTTTTTGTTTCAAAAATGAAATAATTGTGTAAAACTTACATAATTAAAAAAAGTATACATATTAGGTATTGTCACGTCCATAATAACCTGCTCTATAAAAATATCACATGACCTAACATCTGAGGTGAATACCGTAAAAAGAAAAAACGGTGTAAAAAAAGCTATTTTTTGTCAACTTACATCACAAAAAGTGAAATGGCAAGCGATCAAAAAGTCATACGCACCCCAAAATAGTGCCAATCAAACTGTCATCTCATCCCGTAAAAATCATACTCTACCAAAGATATTTGCCCAAAAACTGAAAAAATTATGGCTCTCAGACTATGGAGACACTAAAACATGATTTTTATTGTTTAAAAAATGAAATCATTGTGTAAAACTTACATAAATAAAAAAAAATAGTATACATATTAGGTATCGCCGCATCCGTGACAACCTGCTCTATAAAAATATTACATGATCTAACCCTTCAAGTGAACACCGTAAAAAAAAAAAAAACTGTGCAAAAAAAGCAATTTTTTTGTCACCTTACATCACAAAAAGTATAATAGCAAGCGATAAAAAAAAGTCATACGCGCCCCAAAATAGTGCCAATCAAACCGTCATCTCATCCCGCAAAAATCATACCCTACCCAAGATATTTGCCCAAAAACTGAAAAAACTATGGCTCTCAGACTATGGAGACACTAAAACATGATTTGTTTTGTTTCATATAGTGACAACCTGCTATATAAAAATATTACATGATCTAACCTGTCAGATGAATGTTGAAAAAAAAAAAAACCTGTGCCAAAACAGCTATTTCTTGTTACTTTGCCTCACAAAAAGTGTAATATAGAGCAACCAAAAATCATATGTACCCTAAACTAGTACCAACAATACTGCCACCCTATCCAGTACTTTCTAAAATGGGGTCACTTTTTTGGAGTTTCTACTCTAGGGGTGTATCAGGGGGGCTTCAAATGGAACATTGTGTAAAAAAAACTGTCCAGCAAAATCTGCCTTCCAAAACCGTATGGCATTCCTTTCCTTATACACCCTGCTGTGTGCCCGCACAGCGGTTTACGACCACATATGGGGTGTTTCTGTAAACTACAGAAACAGAGCCATAAATATTGAGTTTTGCTTGGCTGTTAACCCTTGTTTTGTAACTGGAAAAAAATTATTAAAATGGAAAATCTGCCATTTTTTTTTTTTAATTGTATCTCTATTTTCCATTAAATCTTGTAGAACACCTGAAGAGTTAACAAAGTTAGTAAACTCAGTTTTGAATACCATGAGGGGTGTAGTTTCTTAGATGGGGTCACTTTTATGGAGTTTCTACTCTAGGGGTGCATCGGGGGGCTTCAAATGGGACATGGTGTCAAAAAAACCAGTTCAGCAAAATCTGCCTTCCAAAAACCATACTGTGCACCTTTCCCTCTACACCCTACTGTGTGCCCGTACAGTAGTTTACGGCCACATATGGGGTGTTTCTGCAAACTACAGAATCGGGGCAATAAATATAGCATTTTGTTTGGCTGTTAACTCTTGCTTTGTTACTGGACAAATTGATTAAAATGAAAAATTTGCCCAAAAAAATTGAAATTCTCAAATTTCATCTCCATTTGCCAATAACTGTTGTGCAACACCTAAAGCGTTAACAAAGTTTGTAAAATCAGTTTTGAATACCTTGAGGGGTGTAGTTTCTTAGATGGGGTCACTTTTTATGGAGTTTCTACTCTAGGGGTGCATCAGGGGGGCCTCAAATGGGACATGGTGTCAAAAATAACAGCCCACCAAAATCAGCCTTCCAAAAACCATACGGCGCACCTTTCGCTCTACGCCCTACTGTGTGCCCATACAGTAGTTTACGGCCACATATGGGGTGTTTCTGCAAACTACAGAATCGGGGCAATAAATATAGCATTTTGTTTGGCTGTTAACCCTTGCTTTGTTACTGGAAAAAATTTATTAAAATAGAAAATTTGCCCCAAAATCCAAATTCTGAAATTTTATCACCATTTGCCATTAACTCTTGTGGAACACCTAAAGGGTTAGCGACGTTTGTAAAATCAGTTTTGAATACCTTGAGTGGTGTAGTTTCTCGAATGGGGTCATTTTTGGGTGGTTTCTATTATGTAAGTCTCACAGAGTGACTTCAGACCTGAACTGGTCCTAAAAAATTGGGTTTTTGTAAGTTTCAGAAAAATTTCAAGATTTGCTTCTAAACTTCTAAGCCTTGTAACATCCCCCAAAAATAAAATATCATTCCCAAATTGATCCAAACATGAAGTAGCCATATGGGGAATGTAAAGTAATAACTATTTTTGTAGGTATTACTATTTATTATGGAAGTAGAGAAATTGAAACTTGGAAATTTCCAATTCTTAAAAAAATTTGAGTAAATTTGGTATTTTTTTATATATATAAAAATGAATTTTTTGGACTTAATTTTACCAGTGTCATGAAGTACAATATGTGACGAAAAAACTGTCTCAGAATTGCCTGGATAAGTCAAAGCGTTTTAAAGTTATAAGCACTTAAAGTGACACTGGTCAGATTTGCAAAATATCGCCTGGTCCTTAAGGTGAAATAATGCTGTGCCCCTAAGGGGTTAATCCATCTGTTAGTTCGGTAGGTGACATAAACCCATGTTTTGTGTGAAGTACACCTGTACTGCATCCGTGACAGGGAAATTAATATAGTTAATCCGTCTGTTAGTTCGGTGGGTGACATATATCCATTTGTGGTGTGAGGTACACGTGCACTGCATCCGTGACAGGGAAATTAATATAGTTAATCTGTCTGTTAGTTTGGTGGGTGACATATACCTATTTTTGGTGTGAGGTACACCTGCACTGCATACTTGACAGGAAAATTAATATAGTTAATCTGTCTGTTAGTTTGGTGGGTGGCCTCAAAGAATGAGTGAAGCATCAAATAAGGGACGTTGTCCTGGTCGTGGTGCTGCTGGTGTTTTTGGAGCGCCTGTTGCAGGGAGAGGACGTGATCGATCTGTGCCAGCTACCCGCACAAATAAAACACCTTCCTCAGGTGCGCGTAGCCGACAGAACTTTCAGCACTATTTTGTAGGCCCGAATACCAGTGTACGAATGGTAAGGGCAGAACAAGTAGAGACGGTAGTAGATTGGGTGGTTTACAGTGCCTCCAGTTCCTTTACATTGTCTCCCACCCAGTCCCCTGCTGAAAGCGCAGAATTGGCACCTGCAGCCCATGGGCATCTGTCTTTCACCTCACTCCCTTGCAAATCAATTAAGCAGTTTGAGTCGCAAGTCATGCAGCAGTCTCTTATGCTTTTTTTTTATAATCTCTTTTTATTGTTTCAATTGTTTCAAGAAGAAATAAAACAATGGTGTATAACAATTGAGATACACAGCATGTAAAATTATATAGTATCATTGCATTATGACATAAGACAAAGCTGAATATGTATATAAGCACATCAGAATGAACAAAAAATACAAAATAAACATAAAAGGTGGAGAAAACTAGGCTCTGAAGTGGCAGGAGGTCAATAAACCTCATAAAGGGGGTCTACTTATAAAGTGGTAAGAAGGTGTAAATAAGTATGCATAGAAAAGTATGTATATGACTTTCCCATAAATGGTGATAATGGTGATAATGAACAGGGTCAACATATTGGTTAAGAGAGCAAGTGGTGGTTCCTACTTCTTAGGTTCAACACATGCTCTCTTGAAGGTCTTGTTCTTCAACCTGATCCAGAGTGTCTGAGTTTCTCACCACCTGAGCCCATCTCCAGGGTTGCCACACCTCCAGATATTTGAGTCTATTACTATTGACCCAACCTAACAGTTCTTCCATTTTATGAAGCTGGTGCATTTTATTGAACCACGTTTTTATGTTTGAGGGTGTGGTATCTCTCCACTTAGTGGGAATGAGTAGTTTTGCTGTTGCAATCATATGCATGAGAAGGTTTTCTTTAGTAGGTTGAAAGGTGGGAGTTGGGAGCCAAAGCAATATCAGCTCGGGAGAAGGTTTGATAGAAGTAGAGCAGATAGAGTTGATGGAGTTCTCTACATCCCTCCAATATTGTGATAATAGAGGGCAAGACCACCGGATGTTTAGCATGGAGCCTACATCTGATTGGCATCTCCAGCATTGATCAGTGGGAGAGACCACAATAGAAGCTAGGTAAACTGTTTTTTTATACCATCTAGTGATGGTTTTGTAGGAGTTTTCCTGATATCGAATGCAGGTAGAAAAACCTTTTTCATGGGGAAGGATATAGTTAGATGTCAGAGAAACATCTCCCTAATTCTCTTTCCCAGTGACATAAGTAATAGGGTTTGGAGACACGAGTTTGATTCAGTAAATTGTTATAGATGACCGATAATGATTTTTTTCAGTGGCAAAGGAAGGGCTGTGAAGTTTTCCAACCATGTGGGATCTAAGAATGTTGAGGAGGTAGTTTTTTCGTATATCTTACATATGTTGTTAAAATCCCAAACTTGTATCAGGTTAGGGGGATCTCTTTTTAGTTTAATTTGAATGTTTTCCAAGGAGAGTATATGGTTGGTTTCTGTCATCTCGCTTATCTTTGTTCCTCCCAGGGATTGCCACCAACTCTTGTCCCTGCCTCCCATTATGTTAAAGAGGTAAAGTAGCACACTAAGTGGAACCATTTTTGACACTTTACTTCCGTTTTGAGGTGAGGCTGGGGAGTTTCGATAAGTATCAAGCATACTCTTTGTTAGGATGCACATCTTAGGGCAGAGAGAGAGAGTGACACCTCACGCAACCACAAAATAGCATGTCTATGCACTCCCAATAGAGTTCTTTCTATATCTAAATAAGAGGCCTCTAATTGGTCATTGGCTAGGAGTGCCCATCTGGATAGCTGGATAGCCTTATAATATATTGATATATCAGGCAGAGAGATACCACCTTTACCCTTCTTTTGGGTTAAAAGTGAGAATTCTAATCTAGGTCTTCTATTTTTCCACAAGAAGGATGTGAATAAGCTCTTAATTTTAGCATAGTAGGAGGACGGTAGATGTATCGGAATAGCCTGTAGGACGTATAGAAGTTGAGGTAAAACAAACGTGGACAATAATTTTTTTTCTACCAAACCATGACATGTATGGCACTCTTAAAGAGGACATAAATGATCTAACCTTGGATAGTATTGGAGTGTAATTAAGTTTAAACAGCAAGCTCAGGTCGGCAGGGACATGCACACCCAGAAACTTAAGGGCGGGCCCATTTAAAAGGAGAAGAGCGTTTGAGTGGGGCTAAAATGGTGGGTGAAATGTTAATCGGAAAGGCCTCTGATTTGGAAAAATTGATCTTGAAATTAGAAAGCACACTGTACTGGCTGAATATGGACATAATAATGGGGAGGGCCTCAGTCGGATTGGATACTATAATTAAGAGGTCGTCAGCAAACGCTGCAGACCTATGATGGTACTGACCAAGGGTGATACCATGTATTTTATCCGACTGTCTGATTTTTAGGAGGAGCATCTCTAGGCATAAAATGAAAAGGGAAGGGGAGAGGGGACAACCTTGCCTAGTCCCATTTCTGATGGGGAAGGCATCTGACAGGGTACCATTTACCAGCACTTGCGCCGTTGGGTATGTATATAGTGAGAAAATAGCTGTAACAAAAACAGAAGGGAAACCAAATTTCATCAATGTAGCTTTTATAAAGTCCCAGTTGACCCTGTCGAATGCCTTCTCCGCATCAGTACCCAATAGCAACATGGGTGTATTCCTTACATGGGCATTGTGGATCAAGTGTATCAGTCTCCATATATTGTGTTTCCCTTCCCTTCCCTTCCAGGAACAAACCCTACTTGTTCAGGGTCAACAAGTTTGTTTAACAGAGGGGATATTCTGTATGCCAGTAACTTTGACCACCATTTCAAGTCACAGTTGAGTAAAGAGATGGTTCTATAGCTCCTACAGTCCTCAGAGTCTTTCCCTTCTTTGTGTAGGATTGTTATATGTGCCCTCAAGGCCTGGGGAGCCAGAGACGACCCCCCCCCCCCCCCCAACAGTGAGTTGCAGAGGTCCGTGAAATGGGGAAGTAAAAACTGTTTGAGTTTCTTATAGTAGACAATTGGAAGTCCATCTGGACCAGGGCTCTTCCCTATAGGAATGGAACTGAGGACTTTTTCTACTTCAAATATGGTAAAGGGTTTAAGGATTTGTTATTGCTCCTTCCCAGATAATGTGGGGGATTTAATTGAATTTAGGAACTCTGCCAGGAGAGTTGCATAAGGTTTATCTTGTAAGTTAGGATCCGCAACTGATGAAGGGAGATTATATAGATTAGTATAGAATGACTGGAAGGCTTTAGCAATGAGAGGGGTAGAGGTGGCTCTCAAAGATGGGCTGGACCTTATTGATGAAACAAAGGTTTTTTCCCTCCTCTTTTGAATTAAGTGAGTCATCATTTTGTTCCCTTTGTCACCGTGTTCATAAATTCTACTTTTTAGGCGTAAGAGAGATCGAGCCTCCCTAATGTTAAGAAGGTCTTTGACCCTACGTCTAAGTGTGATCAAAGTGTGAACACATCAGAATGTGTTAATTTATGCAGTTTTTCCTGCGTTTTAATCTGGGAAAGTAACAACATCAACTCCTTTGTGGCTTTCTTCTTGACATAAGAACCCAGAGCTATGAGTTCACCCCTTATGTAGGCCTTGTGGGCCTCCCAAAGTATTGGTGTGGAAGTTACCGTTGAGGTATTAGTTTTGAAGTTGTTTTCTAGCTTTTCTCCCAATGCCTTTAAGTGCGTCTGTGTTTCAAGAAGTGTGGTATTCAACCTCCACGGCCATGTTTTGTGTGGGAGACATTGGAGAGAGAGTGACAACATGACAGGGGCGTGATCTGATATCACCAAATTTCCAATATCTGCACTTTTCACCAATGGTATATGGGAGTCAGGCAAGAGTAAATAGTCAATGCAGCTGTATGATTTGTGAACATGTGAGAAAAATGTGTAATCCCTATCAGTGGGATGAATAGTTCTCCAAACATAAACCAGACGCATCTCCGCCAATGCCATCATCAACTTCACCATTTGTTTCCTAGGAATTTTGAAAGATCCCTGGAACGGGGTGTCCAAGGAGATATTAAGGTCACCTCCTACTTTCAGCATACCTTCAGTATAATCTCTAATCGTCTTGAGCGTCCCAAGTAACCAAATGACTTGGTGTGAATTAGGCGCATATACATTAGCTAAAGTAATTTTTGAATTAAACATTGTGCCCTGTATAATGAGCAAACGGCCACCAGGGTCAATGTAGGATTTAACAAGATGAAAAGGGATAGAAGAGCTGATGGCTATAGACACTCCTCTAGAAACAGATGAGTGCGTAGCATGAAACCATTGTAAATATTTAGATGTGGATAGAGAGGGTATATGGTCATGGCGGAAATGTGTCTTCTGCCACATGACTGTATCTGCTTTCTGTTTAAGTAGTAGGTTGAAAATCTGTTTCCTCTTTTGGGGAATATTAAGCCCGTTCACATTATGGGACCATACATTTAAATTAGCCATAACCCCATACAGAGAAGTACATGACACAGCCTACCGCGAGCCTATAAGGGAGGAAACTAACAGGAATGAATTTTTACAACAAACAGTGGTAACAGACAGGGGATTGGTGGTTGTGGTTGATATAGCCATTAACTGAGGTGTTCGCATTTCAACGAGCCCCCCCATGTCCCCCTCAGCGTGTAGATGGAGAAGATGGGTTCGGCCTGGAGGAACACAACACCCCCGCTGGAAAGGGAGGAAAGCCATTAACAGCAAGACTAGCTGCTTTTTGTAGACAGCTGGAATTACACATAGCATTGCATAACGGGAACAAACAAGGAGATCTCAATAGATCCTAAAAGGTGAAAAAGCAATATAAAAAAGTATTTTAAAACTTATTGGAAAAAAGTGAACTATAGATGTAGTTTCGCGTTCACCATCCACTAAAAGAATAATGGACTAGTGACCCAAGAGACATGAACATAATGCTGACCATATCAAGGTGAATATATGACCTGCAGTGATATATATAACTGAACTGCTGAGAAAAACTGTTAGAGGGTCGCCAGATGACCCATTAATTTTGCATGTGGTGTATGATAAAGGCGACTTTAAAGGTATAGTTAAGGTGGACTCCAGTCGACCTTCAGATGTTCTTCCTATTTTTTGGGGACTTTGGTTTCTTGACCACTTGCCACGTTGGGATCACAGGTAAATCCAGAATTTGAAGTTCCTCAGGCACAGCCATCCACGGCTGAACCTCCACTGGTGCAATATCTAGCTTTTCCCAAGCTGCTGTTAAGTCCTGTGGCGTTCTAATCACAATTTGCTGCCCTGCTTTATGGGTAGCCAGGCCAAAGGGGAACAACCACCGCACTGGGAGTTTGTGCGCCCGCAGGGCATCTGTGAAAGGCTTTAGGGCTCTGCGTTTCACCAGTGTACTGGAAGCAAGGTCCTGGAATAGTTGTATTTGCGCCCCATTATAAGTGATGTCCTTAGTGTCTCTCGCAGTGCGTAAATAGAGGTTGTGTCTAGATAATTTAGTAGGCCGCATATTATGTCCCTAGGTGGGCCGCTTTCAGGCGGTTTCGGCTGTAGGCCTCTGTGGGCCCGCTCGATTATTATCTGTGAGGCCTTGTCTTCTCCCACAAGGGAGGCAAAGATGGCGATGACCGCACTTGAAATCTCTCCAGGGGGAATGTCTTCTGGCACACCTCTGATGCGGACATTTTTCCGCCTGCTCCTATTTTCCTGATATTCCAGGTGGAGGAGAGCGGAGGTAAGGTATGAGTTGTGGTCCTGCAGGACCTTACGCATGGCCTCACTATGATTAACTAGGGCCGTTTGGGTCTCTTCTAGTGCGAGTACACGTCCCCCAATTTGCTTTACCTCAGTTTTGATGTCTGAGATGTCCTTATGCAGGGGTTGGAGAGCTTTGTGTAGCGTCTTTTTGAAGAAGGCTCTTGATAGTGGTAGATCAGAGGCCTCTGCTCCATCTGACATGGTGCAGGAGTTTTCTCCTCTGGCGCCATCTTGATTCTGCATGCTGGGAAATGACCTCTCTTCTTGAGAAAATGGTCCATTTCAGACTGTGTGTGGCACGATCTTTGTGAGCCTGGGGTGTTCTCACTTCTTTCTTTGTTGGGTTTCACCATGTTAGGGGGATAAGGCAACCGTTATGCTGGTAAAAGCAGCGGTGTCTGTGAGGAGCTCTAAGATCAGGCGTCCATCTCGGCTCGTGGCCAGCTCCGCCCCCGTCTCTTATGCTTTTTGATTACTCTGCTAGTAGGGTTTTCGTGGGCCATCCACCTAGCCCTGCCCCAGAAGTGAAAGAGATTGCGTGCACTGATGCCCAACCACTTATGTTTCAGGATGTGGACATGGAAGGACCACTGCAGCACGTCTCTGATGATGATGAAACACCGGTGGAAACTGCTGCGGCTTTCTGCACTGTGCAGATCAGCAAGGAGGGCAGGGGTGAGGAGTGGGTGGAAGATGATGTAAAGGATGATGAGTTCCTATACCCCACATGAAATCAAGGTCATGCGAGTGACATGTGCAATTTGGAGGAAAGGGTAGTGGTCACGCAGCACCAGCAGCACAGCAAAAGAGGGAGCACGGTGCAAAAGCAGAGTGGCCACACCCAGGGAATGAGCACACCAAAGCCATCTCCAAGGAGTTCCCTGGCGTGGCAGTTCTTCAGATAATGTGCTGACGACAAGACGCAAGTGGTTTCCATGCTGTGCAATCGGAGCCTGAAGCGAGCCATAAATGTTCTAAACTTGAGCACCACCTGCATGACTAGGAATCTAAATACAAAGCGTGAGCTTCAGTGGAGTACACACCTCAAAAATCTCAGGCTCCTCCTCAGGGGTCACGCCGTTCCTGCACTTTTTTCATGGCAGGAACGCCGTTCCCTTTCAAGCCTCAAGCCAGGAGAACGCGGCTGAAATCAGGGGGTGAAGCGCACTGTGCAGGGCAGGCTAAGCGGCTTCACAGCTGTCTGTGCGGTGCTGCTGCTGTCTGTGACTCCTCTCATGGCGCCCCGCCCCCTACTGACATCATCTCCTTCACTTCTTCTGTCAGCCTAATACGCTGCGAGTATGTTCAGTCACTTCGCAGCTGACACATAGGAGATCATTTAGAATGTCTTTAAGAAAAGTTTGTCCCTGGGATTCGAACTCACGACCTCTACACATCAGAGGCAAGGCATTTACCCTCACAGCCATGAATGCTGTCTAGGTAGTTGCTTAAAAAAAAATAAAAAAAAAATAAATAAAAAATATAAGACTTCTACTTATACCTAGTGTACTGATACCTAGTGTACAACCATACACATGACAGCTGCCCACTGTGTATGGATGTAGCAGAGCTGGGTGTGTTGGGGCAGCTGTCATGTGTATGGTTGTACACTAGGTATCAGTACACTAGGTATAGGTAGAAGTCTTATTTTTTTTTTTTAAGGAACTACCTAGACAGCTTTCATGGCTGTGGGGGTAAATGCCTTGCCTCTGATGTGTAGAGGTCATGAGTTCGAATCCCAGGACAAACTTTTCTAAAAGTGTTTTTTTTTTTAAAGACTCCTACTGATACCTAGTGTACTGATACCTAGTGTACAACCATACACATGACAGCTGCCCCAACACACCCAGCTCTGCTACATCCATACACAGTGGGCAAAGTTACCTACAGTAGAAGTCTTATATATATATTTTTTAAGTTATCAGCTAGACAGCTTTCATAGCTGTGAGGGCATATGCCTTGCCTCTCATGTGTAGGGGTCATGAGTTCAAATCCCATGACAAACTTTTCTAAAAGTGTTTTTTTTTTTTAAGACTCCTACTGATACCTAGTGTACTGATACCTAGTGTACAACCATACACATGACAGCTGCCCCAACACACCCAGCTCTGCTACATCCATACACAGTGGGCAAAGTTACCTACAGTAGAAGTCTTATATATATATTTTTTAAGTTATCAGCTAGACAGCTTTCATAGCTGTGAGGGCATATGCCTTGCCTCTCATGTGTAGGGGTCATGAGTTCAAATCCCATGACAAACTTTTCTAAAAGTGTTTTTTTTTTTTAAGACTCCTACTGATACCTAGTGTACTGATACCTAGTGTACAACCATACACATGACAGCTTCCCCAACACACCCAGCTCTGCTACATCCATACACAGTGGGCAAAGTTACCTACAGTAGAAGTCTTATATATATATTTTTTAAGTTATTAGCTAGACAGCTTTCATAGCTGTGAGGGCATATGCCTTGCCTCTGATGTGTAGGGGTCATGAGTTCAAATCCCATGACAAACTTTTCTAAAAGTGTTTTGTTTTTTTAAGACTCCTACTGATACCTAGTGTACTGATACCTAGTGTACAACCATACACATGACAGCTGCCCCAACACACCCAGCTCTGCTACATCCATACACAGTGGGCAAAGTTACCTACAGTAGAAGTCTTATATATATATTTTTTAAGTTATTAGCTAGACAGCTTTCATAGCTGTGAGGGCATATGCCTTGCCTCTGATGTGTAGGGGTCATGAGTTTGAATCCCATGACAAACTTTTCTAAAAGTGTTTTTTTTTTTTAAGACTCCTACTGATACCTAGTGTACTGATACCTAGTGTACAACCATACACATGACAGCTGCCCCAACACACCCAGCTCTGCTACATCCATACACAGTGGGCAAAGTTACCTACAGTAGAAGTCTTATATATATATTTTTTAAGTTATTAGCTAGACAGCTTTCATAGCTGTGATGGCATATGCCTTGCCTCTGATGTGTAGGGGTCATGAGTTCAAATCCCATGACAAACTTTTCTAAAAGTGTTTTTTTTTTTAAGACTCCTACTGATAGCTAGTGTACTGATACCTAGTGTACAACCATACACATGACAGCTGCCCCAACACACCCAGCTCTGCTACATCCATACACAGTGGGCAAAGTTACCTACAGTAGAAGTCTTATATATATATTTTTTAAGTTATTAGCTAGACAGCTTTCATAGCTGTGAGGGCATATGCCTTGCCTCTCATGTGTAGGGGTCATGAGTTTGAATCCCATGACAAACTTTTCTAAAAGTGTTTTTTTTTTTTTTTTAAATACCGGACTGTTACTTTACTGCCACGGGGGAGGCGGGCTATTGGCGCCATGATACTGGCACATGAAGGGGGTAGGAGAGAGGAACTTGATACTGGCACATTAGGGGACAGGGGGAGAGGATGGCACTATGATATTGTGTTTTGATCACAATGTGTACATTTGGCTCAGTCCGCAGCTACACAAATTACAGCGTGCTAGATTTTCTGTGCTTTTTTTTTTTTTGGAGAGGGGGGGTTGCAGTGGATCTTGGGTGAGTTCCCACACTTTTTTTCCCAGGACTTGACCCCTGCTCCTCCTGCTCCCTCTTCTGCTGCAGTCTCAGCCTCTGCCTCTCCTCTGGAATGACAGTGGCACCTGCCAACCCGCAAACATAGGATGTGGAAGCAACACCACCACCACATCCACCACCATCGCCAAGCATCTCCACACTGTCCCATGGAAGCGTTCAGCTGTCCATCCCCCAAATACTGGAGAGAAAGAGGAAATACCTCCCTACCAAACAGTGATCCCTGGCCCTGAATGCCAGCATTTCAAATTTCCTGGCCTTTGAAATGCTGGCATTCCTTCTGGTGGAGATGGAGACTTTTAGAAACCTTATGGTGGTGGCTGTCCCACAGTATGTCCCACTTCCTTCCAGGCGAGCCATCCCTGCCCTGTACAACCAAGTGGGGGACAAAGTCAGGTGTGCACCGCGCAACGCCAAGGTCCACATAACCATAGATACGTGGACCAATAGGCAGGGGCAGGGACGTTATATCCCCCTAACCGCACACTGGGTAAATGCAGTGGCAGCTGGGCCTGAGACGGATAGCAGTTTGGCGCACGTCCTTACGCCACCGAGGATTGCAGGAGGTTTCTCGTTGCCTCCTATTGCCTCCTCCTCCTACTCCGCTTTCTCCTCTACCACCTCCTTCTCCGTTCAGCACAACACCTGCACCACCAACTTCTGCACAGCCAGGGAAAAACGACAGCAGGCTGTTTTGAAACTCATCTGTTTGGGGGACAAACCCCACACCGCACAGAAGCTGTGGACAGGCATGGAACAACAGACTGATGAGTGGTTGGTGCCACTGAGCCTCAAGCCTGGCCGGGTGGTGTGGGATAACAGACAAAATCTCATAGCAGCTTCATATGCCTGGTATATGGGCTGAATTTGGTGATGCAGAAGTTCCTGAAAAATTACTCCGATATGTCAGAGCTGCTGTAGATAGTGCGGGCCATCGGTGCGCTCTTTCGACGCTCAGGCTACTTTCACACTTGCGTTTGATCGGATCCGTTCTGAACAGATCCGATCATATTAATGCAGACGGAGGCTCCGTTCAGTACGGATCCGTCTGCATTAATAACTTAGAAAAATTTCTAAGTGAGAAAGTAGCCTGAGCGGATCCGTTCAGACTTTCAATGTAAAGTCAATGGGGGACGGATCCGCTTGAAGATTGAGTCATATGGTGTCATCTTCAAGCGGATCCGTTCCCATTGACTTACATAGTAAGTATGGATGGATCCGCACGCCTCCGCACGGCCAGGCGGACAGCTGAACGCTGCAAGCAGCGTTCAGCTGTCCGCCTGGCCGTGCGGAGGCGAGCGGAGCGGAGGCTGAACGCCGCCAGACTGATGCAGTCTGAGCGGATCCGCATCCATTCAGACTGCATCAGGGCTGGACGGAAGCGTTCTGCTCCGCTCGTGAGCTCCTTCAAACGGAGCTCATGAGCGGACAGCAGAACGCTAGTGTGAAAGTAGCCTTATACTGCTGCTGCTCGCCTGTCTGTGCTGCAGCATAACTTTGGCATTCTTACTTACCGCCTCATATGCAATGTATCCACAAGATGGAACTCCACCTTGCATATGCTGGAGAGACTGTGTGAGCAGCAGCAGGCGATAGTGAAGTTTCAGCTGCAGCACACACAGGTGAGTTGTGCTGCGGAACACCAACGAGTGGGCTTCCATGCGGGACGTGTGTGCCAAGTTGCCCTGTTTCGAGTACTCCACCAACATGGCCAGTGCCGATGACGCCACCCTCAGAGTTACTATCCTACTTCTATGTCTCCTTGAAAAAAATGCTTTGGGCGATGATTGAAGAGGATGTGACACAGGAGGAAGAAGAGAAGGATGAGGGATCATTTCCATGGTTATCAGGCCAGTCATTCACAAGTGGCTCAGAAGGTGGGTTCCTGCACAAACAAAGGCCAAGTACACAACTGACCAGCCAGGGCACAGTTCTGTAGGATGAGGAGGATGATGAGGAGGAGGAACCATGTTCACAGCAGGGTGGCACCGAAAGCAGCTTATGGACATCACTGGAGCGTGGCTGGGGGGATACAGAGGACACAGACTATACACCTCCCATAGAGGACAGCTTGTCATTGCCTCTGGGCATCCTGGCACACATGAGCGACTACATGCTTCAGTGCCTGCGCAATAAGCACTGAGTTGCCCAAATTCTAACCAGCTCTGATTACTGGGTGGCCACCCTGCTGGATCCCCGCTACAAGGACAATGTGCCGCACTTAATTCCATCACTGATGTGTGATCGGAAGATGCCCGAGTACAAGCGCACACTGACAGTGGTGGCTTAGTGGAAGCACAAGGCGAAGGCAGAGGAGCATAAAGAAGTCACCAATGCAGCCAAGACACCGCCAGCACCTCAGAAGGGAGGGTTAGCATGGCCAAAATGTGAAAAGCTTTGTCAGCACGCCACAACAACCAGCATCACCAGCTGATGGGGAATGTCTTAGCAGGAGGCAGCATTTCAGTAAAATGGTGGAGCAGTATGTGTGCACATGTACACAGTACACGTACACGTACTGAATGATGGGTCTGCCCCCTTCAACTTCTGGGTCTCCAAATTGGGCACATGGCCTGAGCTTGCCCTTTACTCCTTGGAGGTGCTGTCCTGCCCTGCTGCCAGTGTATTGTCCGAACGTGTGTTCAGCACGGCGGGGGGGGGTGATCACAGACAAGCGCAGCCGCCTATCCACAGCCAACGTGGACAAGCTCACGCTCATTAAAATGAACAAGATATGGATTCCACAGGACTTGTCCGTACCTTGTGCTGAATAGACAAGTATACTGGCCACACCCAGCCATTGTTATTCTCCAGCGCACTTTCTCTTTGCGTTCTCGTTTCAATTTCCCAATGTTTTGGGTCCTTTCCAAATTTATAGAAGATAAATAAATAAATAAATAAAACAGTCTTGGCTATCTCCTCCTCCTCCACCGCCGCTTCCATCTACACTGCCACATCTACCACCCCCTTAACCTCCTACTCCAGGTTGACCTTTACCTCCTAGTTTAAGATTATTATTTTTAAAAATGTTATGTTCCATGTTATTTTAAGTCATTTCCCTGTTTGCAGGGCAATAGTCCCGCTCTTACCCCCATTTGGCTTCCTCTTGCAGCCCTCTAGCCCTTACTATGACAATTTTACAGCCATTTTAGTGTATCAAAGTTCGGGTCCCCATTGACTTTAATGGGGTTTGGGTTCGAGTTCGGGTGAAGTTTGGATCCTGAACCCGAACTTTGACCCAAAGTTTGGCCAAACCTGGCAAAACCAGAACATCCACTGGTCCGCTCATCCCTGGTTATAATCTTATTCCAATGAAGGGGTGGTTCAGAACATGGAGCAACATCTGAAGAGATAAGTGTTGCACCCATTCTCTATCCCTTTAGTGCATATGTATAGAAAGTGATCTTGCAAAACTTCAATGACTGCCAGACTCTACCATCAAAGTGTTGGGGGAAATGGTATAGAAGACAGGGATAGGAGCCTCTGGGTGCAACAAGGTGGAATGGCACTGCCCTCATTGCATCTAGGGGTTAATTTACATATTATAAAAAGTATTTTTTCAGAGGATTGACAGAACACATGGAGATGCCAGAGACATCATGGGTGCCAACTGTTTGACCTACTGGGATGTGGTCCGCATACAGTAAAGGAGTTTGCTACATGTGAATGCAGCTCTTTCCTCCACTAATGAGCAGGCAGTTATCAGGAAGAAATGGCTCATTCCCGATAATTGCCTGCTCGCTCAGCACATGCAAAGGCGCCTTTAGAGGAATAAAAATGTTATGTCTGGGTACATCTATGCATTGCAGACATTATATGCAAAATGGCACTTCTCGGGTAATGTTTTAAAGGTAGTTTGAAATCATGAGACTAAATTAATCTATGCCATATGTTTTTTATATTGGAGTAATGGGGTAACTGTATCTATGGGCCATTAGCCCACAGCCTGATATGCATGTGTTTTGACAATAGCATGTTCTATGAAGGGTTACAAGCCATTTAAATAAGCACTGTTCTCTATACTGTATAACTTAAGAACTGCGAAAAATCACCCAGCCCTAATCACAAAAAGAAAAGTAATAAGCCAAAGACTCTTAGTAATGGTTAAAGAGAGAAACTATTATATAGAAAGGGACTGCAGAAATCGAAACTGGCCCAAAATTCATAGTATGTTAGGAAAATAAACAAGTGTCATATCATTTACTCTCCCGGTGTCACTTCTCAGACTACAATTAAAGCTAGCCTGGCTCTGAACCCATTTAAGAGCTCCCTTACGGGGAATAATTCAGACGATGTCAGCCGCTGGGAATGCCTAATATTTCACAGGGCAGCAGCCCTCTGCCTCTGTGGTGTTCAGCCTTAACAGGTTAAAGCTAAGGGAAGCCAGGGACTGATTTTCAGCAATGGGTGGTAAGGGAAACCTCGTGATCATTTACCAAATATCCATTTAGGTAAAGGAGCATTTGTCATGGATTTAGTGTGCGCTGAAATTCTCCAGGCGCTCCTATACAGGCAGAATGAAGGGGAATAGCAGTTAGAGCTGAGCAGTGATTTTGATTATTTTGGGTCTCTTTCATTGTGTCTGGTTTGTGTACAGACTCGGAAATGAGCAACCAAGCCAAGCTAGGAATTTCAAAACGGAGCGGTATCTATATGGAAAAGGTTAACGCTTACTCTATTTGAGGAATTTATCATAAAAAGAAAATTTGAAGTCAGTTTTGCTTGAGCCTGTATTGGTATATTTTATGCCACATATATCAAATGTCAAACATTTGTCTTATCCTTAAACTTAACACTTCTGCCTACCGGAGTGAGCTTGTGACCCTTTTTGTGACTCAATGATGAATAAGGATTGAAACTCATTAACATATGCAGCTAACTGCGTCCAATTTTCCACCCACATTGCAAAACTGGAGTGAGTGGTGTAACAATGTATAAAGTAGCAAAATGTGTGCACAAGCGAGTAAAAAAGTTCCAAAAGCCCTATTTTGAGACTTTTTGAAGCCAGAATTCTGGAGGGAAGGCATGCTAAATCTGCCCTTATGAGTTAAAGCATGTTTTTATCTTTTCATGTATATGATAACAACCTTTATTAAACAACGTGGGTCACAGACCATTGAGATAATTGACAGTTTTTGCTCTATGACATTAAGGGTATGGCCAATTTAAAGGGGTTCTGCAGTTTGTTTAAACTGATGATGTATCCTCTGGATAGATCATCAGCAACTAATCGGCGGGGTTCCGACACCCGGGACCCCCGCAGATCAGCTGTTTGAGAAGGCAGCGGCGCTCCAGCAGCGCCGCGGCCTTCTCACTGTTTACCGTAGGCCCAGTGACGTCACGACTAGTATCAACTGGCCTGGGCGAGGCTAAGCTCATCACTGTTGTATCCATTCATATTGTGTCTGTTCATATTTGTTTCTGTTAGAGCCCTTGTGGCCTGTGAATGAACTGAATTTTTTTTTTTTTTTTAATGTTTGTGGAAGGGAATCATACTTTGTATTGAATATATTTTCAAGGTTATTTTGGGAATCTGACTCAATGCGGACCTGGGAACTGACTGCTCTAGGGGCCGAAATGATAACAGATAAACAAAAGGTACACAGTGACCCATTATACTGCGCATGTCCTGGCTATGTTCCACTAGGGAATAATTTCAGTTAAGTCTCTCTTTAAAGTGGTTCTCCAGGAATTTAGAAGATGAAAATACTTAAATATTACTTCATTATAAATATATTACTACACATACCTTTCATTAGCTATAATGACTTGTTTTGTATGGGGAGCAATCATTAAAAGAAATAAAATGGCCACCTTCCTGTTAGTACACACAAAACCTGTCCTAATAGCACAGGAGGACAAGTAACTTCACAACACTAAGTTCCCATCTTGCTATTTCATCCTCACCTTCAGCCAAGCTGTAGATTTCACTTCCTGGTTTGCTGCCTATAAGGCTGGGCGGGCTTAGGCAGTTTGAGTGAAGGCCGGCCACGCCTCTTTATGACATTACACTGAGAACTCAGTCTTTGCATGCTAGTTCATGTGGGTAGTATGAGTCATCAGCCTGCAGTGTCTGTGAGGCCCCTCCCCCCTGCTGGGGAATCATCACAGAGAGCTGTGATATGTGAGCTCAGTAGACAGTAACATGTGGCTGTCCTGCAGTCTAATACAGTTTTACACACAGAACCTGTCTTATCTTTTACAAAGTCAATTTGTGTAGCGAAACAATAATTCGCTAATAGGGTTAAGCGAACCCAAACTGTAAAGTTCGGGTTCGTACCGAACCTTAGGATTTTTGGACCCCGGACACAAACCCGAACTTTTCAGTAAAAGTTTGGGTTTGGGTTCGGTGTTCAGCGAATTAACCACAACAGGACCGCCACATGCAGGATTGCGTCCTGGCGGCGGCCCTGTTATTCCTCCTGGACGCGCCGGGGTGTCATGCGAGATTTTCCTGTGAATGCGCGCACACAGGCGCGCGTGTTCACAGGAACTGCAGGTAAACAAGCTGATCTACAGCCTGCCAGCGGCGATCATTCGCTGGCAGGCTGTAGATGCGATTTCTTAACCACATAAAGGTATATTAGACGCTGTTTTGATAACAGCGTCTAATATACCTGCTACCTGGTCCTCTGGTGGTCCCTTTTGCTTGGATCGACCACCAGAGGACACAGGCAGCTTTGTAAAGTAGCACCAAACACCACTACACTACACCCCCCTGTCACTTATTAACCCCCTGATCACCCCATATAGACTCCCTGATCACCCACCTGTCATTGATCACCCCCCTGTAAGGCTCCATTCAGACATCCGTATGTGTTTTGCGGGTCCGCGGTGTCCGTGTTTTGCGGATCCACGGATCTGCAGATCCGCAAAACACATACGGACATCTGAATGGAGCCTTACAGGGGGGTGATCAATGACAGGGGGGTGATCACCCCATATAGACTCCCTGAACACCCCCCTGTCATTGATTACCCCCCTGTAAGGCTCCGTGCAGACGTCTGTATGTGTTTTGCGGATCAGCGGATCCTCAAAACACATACGGACGTCTGAATGGAGCCTTACAGGGGGGTGATCAATGACAGGGGGGTGATCACCCCATATAAACTCCCTGATCACCCCCTGTCATTGATCACCCCCCTGTAAGGCTCCATTCAGAGGTCCGTATGTGTTTTGCGGATCCATGGATCCGCGGATCCGCAAAACACATATGGACGTCTGAATAGAGCCTTGCAGGGGGGTGATCAATGACAGGGGGGTGATCACCCGATATAGACTCCCTAATCACCCCCCTGTCATTGATCACAGATCCACGGATCCATGGATCCGCAAAACACATACGGACCTCTGAATGGAGCCTTAAAGGGGGATGATCAATGACAGGGGGTGATCACCCCATATAGACTCCGTGATCACCCCCTGTAAGGCTCCATTCAGACGTCTGTATGTGTTTTGCGGAACCGTGGATCCGGACACAGACACCGCAGATCCGCAAAACACGGACACCGGCAATGTGCTTTCCGCATTTTGCAGATCCGCACATTGCCAGAACTATATAGAAAATACTTTTTCTTGGCCGCAATTGCGGACAAGAATAGGACATGTTCTATAGGCTCTAAAAAAAATGCAGTGTTCGCCCGATCAGGCCTGAACTTGTGCGCACACTTGCGTTCAGTCCGCCTCACCGCAATGACAGAATTTTTTTTTCTGATCACTGCAAAAACACCGTAAAAATCGCTGCGGCGCTATAAATAGATCACTTTTGAGGGGCATGGCAAGTTCATATAAGAATTTTTTTTTGGGCACAAGTTAGTGGAAATTGTTTTTTTTTTTCTTACAAAGTCTCATTTTCCACTAACTTGTGACAACAAATAAAATCTCACATGAACTCACCATACCCCTCACGGAATCCAAATGCGTAAAAATGTTTAGACATTTATATTCCAGACTTCTTCTCACGCTTTAGGGCCCCTAAAATGCCAGGGCAGTACAAACACCCTACAAATGACCCCATTTCGGAAAGTAGACACCCCAAGGTATTTACTGAGGGGCATATTGAGTCCATGAAAGATTTAACTTTTTGTCACAAGTTAGCGGAAAGGGAGACTTTGTGAAAAAAAAAAATATATCAATTTCCGCTAACTTGTGCCAAAAAAAAAAACTTCTATGAACTCGCCATGCCCCTCACAGAATACCTTGGGGTGTCTTCTTTCCAAAATAGGGTCACATGTGGGTATATTTATACTGCCCTGGCATTTTAGGGGCCCTAAAGCGTGAGAAGAAGTCTGGAATCCAAATGTCTAAAAATGCCCTCCTAAAAGGAATTTGGGCCCCTTTGCGCACCTAGAAATATCTTTCTATAATGACAACTTTGCATAAAAAAATTGGAAAAGTTGACTTTTAGAGAGATATTTCTCTCACCCAGCATGGGTATATGTAAAAAGACACCACAAAACACATTGCCCTACTTCTCCTGAGTACGGCGATACCACATGTGTGACACTTGTTTGCAGCCTAGGTGGGCAAAGGGGCCCAAATTCTAAAGAGCACCTTTAGGATTTCACAGGGCATTTTTAACACATTTGGATTTCAAACTACTTCTCACGCATTAGGGCCCCTAAAATACCAGGGCAGTATAACTACCCCACAAGTGACCCCACTTTGGAAAGAAGACACCCCAAGGTATTTTGTGATGGGCATAGTGAGTTCATGGAAGTTTTTATTTTTTGTCACAAGTTAGTGGAATATGAGACTTTGTAAGGAAAAAAAAAATCATCATTTTCCGCTAACTTGTGACAAAAAATAAAAAGTTCTATGAACTCACTATGCCCATCAGCGAATACCTTAGGGTGTCTACTTTCCGAAATGGGGTCATTTGTGGGGTGTTTGTACTGTCTGGCCATTGTAGAACCTCAGGAATCATGACAGGTGCTCAGAAAGTCAGAGCTGCTTCAAAATGCGGAAATTCACATTTTTGTACCATAGTTTGTAAACGCTATAACTTTTGCGCAACCAATAAATATATACTTATTGCATTTTTTTTTATCAAAGACATGTAGAACAATACATTTAGAGACAATTTTATATAGAAATGTAGTTTTAAAAAAAAATTACAACTGAAATTGAAAAATGTCATTTTTTTGCAAAAAAATCGGTAAATTTCGATTAATAACAAAAAAAGTAAAAATGTCAGCAGCAATGAAATACCACCAAATGAAAGCTCTATTAGTGAGAAGAAAAGGAGGTAAAATTATTTTGGGTGGTAAGTTGCATGACCGAGCAATAAACCGTGAAAGTAGTGTAGTGCAGAATTGTAAAAAGTTGTCTGGTCATTAAGAGGGTTTAAGTTAGGGGAGCTGGGGTGGTTAATGGCGCCTTTTGATAGGCTGCAGAGCAGCCATTTAACAAGTGTTTAACTTGTGCGCCCTTAGAAGCCATAATAGCCATGCCTACTAATAGCAGTCAGCATGGCCAGTGCAGCATGTGACCCAGCCGCTATATAAGCTGGAGTCACGTAGCGCTGAACGTCACTCTGCTCTGATTAGTATAGGGATAGGATGCTGCTGCTGTGAGGAAGAGAATAGGAAAGAATCTTTAATCAGAAGTGCTTGTTTACTCAGCGATCTACCTAGATTTTGTTTTGTGGGTGCAGTGCACAATGTTTTTACCCTGACCTGAGCCCAGTGACACAGAAAAATAACTTTTATCCGTCTGTTAGCTAGGTGGGTGGCGGCAGCCATTTTATGCAACTTCAGTGCACCAGCACAGCATATGTGAATTTGCGACAGTGAAATAGAAGCTTCAAATATTGCAATTATATTCTGGGTTTAAAAAATCACCCATTTTTGGTAAGACCCAACATCTGTGGCCTTTGCAGCATTTGTTATTGTTAAATACAATCTTCAAATACTGCAATAATTTTCTGGGTTTAAAAAAGCACCCATTTTTGGAAATACCCTACATCTGGAGCCTATGTAGCATTTGTCAGTTTGAAATTTAAGCTTGAAATGCTGCAATAATTTTCTGGGTTTTAAAAAAACACCCTTTTTGGGCAAAATACTAAATTTTACAGCCCTTGCTGCATCTGTCAGTGTGAAATACAAGCATTAGATACTACTGTTATATTCTGTTATAAAAAAAAATATGAGAGTGTCGAAAGAGGGACGCGGCCCCAGTTGTGGTGCTGCTGGTGCAGCTCCTGTTGCAGGGAGAGGACGTGGTCGATTTGTGCCAGCTACACACCCAAGTGAAACACCTTCCTCAGGTGCGTGTAGGCGACAGAACCTTCAGCGTTATTTGGTCGGGCCTAATGCGGCTCTACGAATGGTGAGACCAGAACAAATACAGGTTATAGTAGATTGTGTTGCAGACAGTGCCTCCAGATCCTTCACATTGTATCCCATCCAGTCTCCTGCTGTAAGATCAGAGTTAGCAACTGCAGCCGATGTCCATCAGTCTTTCACCTCACCCCTTGCAAATCAGCCAAGCAGTCTGAGCCCCAAGTCATGCAGCAGTCTCCTCTGCTTTTTGATGACTCTGCTAGCAGGAGGGTTTCCCAGGGCCATCCACATAGCCTTGCCCCAGAAGTGGAAGAGATTGAGTGCACTAATGCCCAACCACTTATGTCTCAAGATAAGTACATGGGAGGATCACTGCAGCACGTCTCGGATGACGAAACACAGGTGCCTACTGCTGGGGCTTTCAAAAGTGTGCAGACCGACAAGGAGGGCAGGGGTGAAGACTAGGTGGAAGATAATGTGGAGGGCGATGAGGACCTCGACCCCACATGAAATCAAGGTCATGCGAGTGACCTGTGTAGTTCAGAGGAAGAGGCGGTGGTCGCACAGAGCCACCAGCACAGCAGAAGAGGGAGCAGAATGCAAAAGCGAAGCGGCCGTCCCATATACAGTACGCCTGCTACTGCCCAACGCAGCAAGGGACCGAGAACATCAAGACATCAGTGGTTTGAACGCTGTGCAATCAGAGCCTGAAGCGAGGCATAAACGTTCTCAACCTGAGCACAACCTGCATGACCAGGCATCTAAGTGCAAAGCACATGCTGCAGTGGAGTAGACACCTCAAAAACAAAGAAAGGTCTCTGGCTCCTCCTGCTTCCTCTTCTGCTGCAGTCTTGGCCTCTACATCCACCTCCGGAGTGACAGTGGCACCTGCCACCCGCAAACAGAAGATCTGCCAGCAACATTACCACCTGGGTCACCAAGCAACCATCCCTTCCCTGCACACCCAAGTGGGTGACAAAATCAGGTGTACATTGTGCACCGACATCTGTGGCAAGGTCCACCTAACTACGGATACGTGGACCAGTAAGCACAGTCAGGGACGTTATATCTCCCTAACAGCACACTGGGTAAATGCAGTGGCGGCTGGGTCTGAGGCGCATGTTCTTCCACCACCGAGGATTGCAGGGTGCTTCTCTTTGCCTCCTGTTACTTCCTCTTCCTACTCCGCTTCCTCCTCTTCTACCGCCTCCTCATCCCGTCACCTTCACCACCAACTTCAGCACAGCCAGGGGTAAACGACAGCAGACAGTTTTAAAACTTATCTGTTTGGGGGACAAAACCCACATGGCACAGGAGCTGTGGACTTGCATGGGTCAACAGACCGATGAGTAGTTGGTGCCAGTGAGCCTCAAGCCCAGCCTGGTGGTGTGCGATAATGGGCAAAATCTAGTAGCAGCTCTGGGACTAGCCGGTTTAAAGCACATTCCTTGCCTGGCGCATGTACTGAATTTGGTGGTGCAAAGGTTCCTTAAAAAATTACCCCGATATACCAGAGCTGCTGCATAAAGTGCGGGCTGTCTGTGCGCGATTTAGGGGATCTCATCCTGCTGCTCGCCTGTCAGCGCTGCAGCCTAACTTCGGCCTTCCCGCTGACTGCCTCATATGCAACATGCCCATAAGGTGGAACTCCACCTTGCACATGCTGGCCAGACTGTGAGAGCAGCAGCAAGTGATAGTGGAGTTTCAACTGCAGCACGCACGGGTGAGTCGCTCTGCGGAATATCACCAATTCACCACCAATGACTGGGCCTCCTAGCGAGACCTGTGTTCCTTGTTGCACTGTTTCGAGTACTCCACTAACATGGCCAGTGCCAATGACGCCGTTCTCAGCGTTACTATCCCACTTCTATGTCTCCTTGAAAAAACGCTTTGGGCGATGATGGAAGAGGATGTGGCACAGGAGGAGGAGGAAGAGGGATCATTTCATAGGGTTTCAGGACAGTCATTCACTTGTGGCTCCAAGAGTGGGTTCCTGCACCCACAAACGCCAGGTACACAATTGTCCAGCCAGGGCACACTTCTGGAGGATGACGAGGTGGAGGATAAGGAGGAAGAGATGAAGGAGGAACCGTGTTCACAGCAGGGTGGCACCCAAACCAGCTCATGGCCATCACTGGTGCGTGGCTGGGGGGATACAGAGGACACAGACAATACACCTCCCAGAGGACAGCTTTTCGTTGCCTCTGGCCAGCCTGGCACACATGAGCGATTACATGCTGTAGTGTCTCTGCAACGACCGCAAAGTTGCCCACATTCTAACTTGTGCTGATTAATGGGCGGCCACGATGTTGGATCCCTGTTACAAGGACAACGTACCGTCCTTAATGCCGTCACTGGAGCAATTTTCGTAAGATGACGAGTACAAGCGCACACTGGTAGAAATGCTGCTGGCATTCCCACCTGACAGCGGGGGCACAGTCGAAGCAGTAGGCAAAGGCAGAGGAGGAGGAAGAGGTTGCCAATGCAGCTGGGGCACCGCCAGCACCTCAGAAAGGAGAGTTAGCATGGCCGAAATGTGGAAAAGTTTTGACAGCACTCCACAACAACCAGCACCACCAGCTGATATGGAACATCTTAACAGGAGGCAGCATTTCAGCAACATGGTGGAGCAGTATGTGTGCACACGCCTACACATACTGACTGATCGGTCTTCCCCCTTAAATTTCTGGATCTCCAAATTGGGCACATGACCTGAGCTTGCCCTTTACGCCTTGGAGGTGCTGGCCTTCCCTGCAGCCAGTGTATTGTCTGAACGTGTGTTTAGCATGGCAGGGGTCGTTATCACAAACAAGCGCAGCCGCCTGTCCACAGCCTATGTGGACAAGCTCACATTCATTAAAATGAACCAGGCATTGATCCAACAGGACTTGTCCGTACCTTGTGCAGAATAGACATGTATACCGGCCTTACCTAGCCATTGTTATACTACAGCGCAATTGTTCATTGTTGTATTTTTGATATTTCCCACTCTTTTGGGGTGTACCCTAATTTAAACAAACAAAAAAAAAAGAACAGTCTTGGCTACCTCGTCCTCCTCCACCGCAGATTCCACCTACACAGCTACGTTTACCGCCTCCTCAACCTCCTACTCCATATGGACCTCCACCTCAAACATCAAATTTTTTTTTTTTAATTTGTACACTTTATTTTATGTCATTTTAATAATTTAGCTCTTACATTTTCGGGTGAAATTCACCAATATTTGGCTGTGATATACCCCTAGTAGACAGGTAAACAAATTTCACTAATTTGTCTTACATTTTCGGGTAAAATTCACCAGTTTTTGGCTGTGTTATACTCCTGCTCTTCCTAGTAGACATGTAAACAAATTTCACTTATTTGTGTAATACATTTTCGGATGAAATTCACAAATTTTGGGTGTGATATACCCCTGCTCTACCTAGTGGACAGGTTAATAAATTTCACTAATTTTTCTGTTACATTGTCAGGTGACATTCACCAATTTTTGGCTGTGATATACCCCTGCTTTACTGAGTGGACAGGTTAATACATTTTACAAATTTGTCTGTTTCGTTGTCGGGTAACATTCATTAATTTTTGGCTGTGATTTACCCCTGCTCTACCTAATGGACAAGGAAATACATTTCACTACTTCTTCTGTTACATTCTTGGGTGACATTTTACCATTTTTGCCATGAATAAACCCCTGCTCTGCATAGGTGACAAGGCCCGAAATTTTTAAAAATTGTCTTTAATTGGCCCTTCCATTCGTTCCTTCTGCTTTAATAACTTGTCCCACATTTCAGCTCGATCACATTGCAGCCATTGACCTCCCTTCGATGTGGTATCACTTTCTCACGCTCACGCTCTGGTGTGGAACCCTGATTCGCCGCTAACCGTGATCAACATGGTAGGCGCAGAAAAGAACATAGAAAGTTGATAGAGAAGATATCCAATTGGATGGTGAACGTCACAGGGATGTGCGATCAGGCAGAAGTTATCTAGAGTCAACAAAGCAGCAGCAGGGCCTCTCCTGTATAATGTTTCCAAATCCAAAATACCCCGGTGACATTCCCTATATTTTTTTATTAATTATTCCAATAACAGGGCATCTTACGAGTCCTGTATTGTTATTTATCATCACTACCTCCCCGAGTCGGGAGTGGGTAATTGTCCCGCGCCCCCTCCTTTACTTGGAAGCTTCGGCTTCAATAATTTGTTCCACATTTCAGCTTGATCACATGGCAGCCATTTACCTCCCTTGGATGTGGTCTCCCTTTCTCACTCTCTGGCGTGGAACCCTGATTCGCCTTAACCATGATCAACATGGTAGGCGCAGAAAAGAACATCGAAAGTTAATTGAGCAGATATCTGATTGGATTGTGGACATCACAGGGATGTGCAATATGGTGGAGCAGTATGTGTGCACACGCCTACACGTACTGACGGATGGGTCTGCCCCCTTCAACTTCTGGGTCTCCTAAATTGGGCACATGGCCTGAGCTTGCCCTTTATGCCTTGGAGGTGCTGGCCTGCCCTGCAGCCAGTGTATTGTCTGATTGTTTGTTTAGCACGGCTTGAGGGGGATATCACAGGTTATATTTCCCAATGTTTTGGGGTGTACCCTAATTTAAACCAAAAAATTTAAATTAAAAATAAAACCAAAAACCAATGTTGGCTACCCCCTCCTCCTCCACCGCCGCTTCCACCTACACCGCCACATCCACCGCCTGCTCAACCCCCTGTTCCATATGGACCTCATCCTCCAAGATCAAGATTATTATTTTTTTTCTTTTTTTATATATTTTATGTTATTTTAAGTCATTTACAGATCACATTTTGCTGCCATTTGCAGTCCTTTAGCCCTTTCCATGACCTTTTTAGAGCCATTTTAGTGCTCAAAAGTTCGGGTCCCAATTGAATGGGGTTTGAGTTCGGGGTCAAGTTTGGGTCCCGAACTCAAAATTTTTTGTGAAGTTTGGCCGAACCCATCGAACCTGAACATCCAGGTGTCCGCTCAACTCTATTACCTCAGGTAACCTGTAAACACAAAACACAGGGGGGTGGGGGGGGGAGAACATATAAAGCCACCACCAAGCAGCCATAACATTAAAACCAGACCAAGCCCAAGTGACTGTGTCCCCATAATTCCCCCCCCCCCTAGCTAAAAACGCTCTGGGGGGGTCCATGCAGGGTATGTGCGCATAGATTTGTGTATAAGGCTTTAGAAAGATTTTTTTTTAATACTCGAGACCTCAAGACCTGGGGTTCGGGTTCAAGTTGGCCGAACCCGTTGAATCTGAACATCCAGGTGTCCGCTCAACTCTATTAACTAATATACAGTCCCCTACCAGCACTTAGCTGATCCACTTCTGATACAGCACTGCTACATCTGTCTTCCCCTTTCCCCCCCCATAGCACTGTGGATGAACTGCTTCATATACAGCTCTGCTACTTCTGTCTTCCCTGAACCCTGTCTTACACAGCTCTGCTACATCTGTTTTCCTCTGTCCCCTACCAGCACTGTGGCTAAACCGCTTCTGATACAGCTCTGCTACATCTGTCTCCCCTGAACCTCTTCATATACAGCTCTGCTACATCTATCTTCCTCTCCACTACCAGCACTGAGTTTCATTCACTTCAAATACAGATCTGCTACATCTATCTTCCCTGATCCACTTCATATACAGCTATACTACATCTGTCTTCCCTAAACCGCTTCTCATACAGCTCTGCCACTTCTGTCTTCCCTGAACCGCTTTATATACAGCTATGCTACATCTGTCTTTCCTAAACCGCTTCTTGCACAGCTCTGCTACATCTGTCTACCTCTCCACTACCAGCACTGTGTTTGAATCACTTCAAATACAGCTATGCCACATTTGTCTTTCCTGAACCGCTTCTGGGGTCTAAAATGTGTGGGATTGTATGGAACGGGGGGAGGGGGGGACTGCTGTGTGAGTTTGTATGAAGGGGGGTGTCTTGTGGAATTATGCTGGGGGGGGGGAGTTGTGTGTGGGATTGTATGCTGAGACTTATTTGCATAATAATAAAATGTTGGATTTATGTGCAGCGGATCTGTATAGTTAGTTTACTATGGGTAAGGGTACATTCACACAGCAGCCTCCCCAGCATTCAATCCCACACATCCACTCCCTCAGTATATAATCTCACACAGCAGCCCCCCAGTATATAATCTTGCACAGCAGCCCCCAGTATATAATCTCACACAGCAGCCCCCCAGCATATAACTCACACTCCCCCCCCTCAGTATATAATCTCACACAGCAGCCCTCCAGCATACAATCTGACACATCCACCCCCCTCAGTATATAATCTCACACAGCAGCCCCCTCAGTATATAATCTCACACAGCAGCCCCCTCAGTATACAATCTCACACAGCAGACCCCCAGCATTCAAACCCACACATCCAACCTCTCAGTATATAATCTCACACAGCAGCCCCCCAGTATATAATCTCACACAGCAGCCCCCCAGTATATAATCTCGCACAGCAGCCCCCAGTATATAATCTTACACAGCAGCCCCCTAGCATATAAATCACACTACCACCCCTCAGTATATAATCTCACACAGCAGCCCTCCAGCATACAATCTGACACATCCACCCCCCTCAGTATATAATCTCACACAGCAGCCCCCTCAGTATATAATCTCACACAGCAGCCCCCTCAGTATACAATCTCACACAGCAGCCCCCCAGCATACAAACCCACACATCCATCCTCTAAGTATATAATCTCACACAGCAGACCCCCAGTATATAATCTCACACAGCAGCCCTCCAGCATACAATTCCACACATCCACCCCCCTCAGTATATAATCTCACACAGCAGCCCCTCAGTATATAATCTCACACAGCAGCCCCCCAGTATATAATCTCACAAAGTCGCCCCCCAACATACAATCCCACACATCCACCCCCTCAGTATATAATCTCACACAGCAGCCCCCCCCAGCATACAATCCCACGCATCCACCCCCCTCAGTAAATAATCTCACACAGCAGGGGGATGAGGTAAGAGGGAATAATTTGATCAATAAGGGTGGGAATTTACTTATACAATATATTTACAAAAATGATCACTGGCACCCTATTAACAGATTAAACTGTGATCATTGTTATGGGAATACGCCTTTAAAGAGTTGTCTCATCCTCCTCTCTGCTCTGCTCTACTTGTCAGGGATGATGGTCCTGAATACAGATGATAAGAACTTCAGCTAAATCTCTGTAGGACTGGAGTTCATGAGGAGACATGAAGTGCGGAGAGGAGGTGAAGATGTGGCTAATGAGCAGCAGAATTTGTATGCAGTCTGGGGTGGAGCTAGCGCCTGAACTGAATGGAAGCATCCAGTTAGAGCTCCGGCTTACAACCTGCTGAGGGAACGGCTATCTTCAACACAGAGAGCTCAAAATGGTCAAATACGGTGGCCAGAAGCAGTGTGACCAAGCTGCACAAGCTAAATCTTCGCCAGCGGTCTCGGACATGACAAAATACCTGAAGAAGCAGCAGGCAGCCGGCCCGGCCAAAGAATCCAAGATGGCCGCGGCTCCCGGCGGCGCTCCACGAGGCCGCACTACAAGCTTCTCTGAAGGTGAGGAAGATGCGGAGGAAGAGGGTGAGTCCCGCAACCTCCCGGTTTCACGTCGCTTCATTAAGCAAGCTTTAGAGGAGGCAATGCACCCGGTAATCTCGAAACTACAGGAGGTGGCTCAGGACATTCAACAGATAGGCCACAGAGTGGATGCGCTAGAAACTGCGCACGCAGCGACGCTTGACCACAGCGCTGCAGTCACTAAATCGTTATCTGCCTGTCAGTTTCACTTTAATCAGTTATATTCCTCCCTGGAAGACCAGGAGAATAGAGGAAGGCGTAATAACCTCCGGTTTAGAGGGATCCCTGAGACGATATCCACCTCAGACATTCCAAACGCCATTACAAAAATAGTCACTTCCTTGCTGGGAGAATTTGATCCAGCCATGCTGATAATAGAACGGGCACACAGAGCTTTACGCCCTTGTCCTAAGGACACTGATCCCCCCAGGGACGTGATATGTCGTTTCCTGAACTACCAGGATAAGGAAGCAATATCGAAAGCTGCCAGAATTGCACCATCGATTCTCCTGGAGGAGTCGCAGATACAGATATATCAAGACTTATCACCATCTACCTTGCAAAAAAGGCGATTTTTGAGGCCCCTTACGTCATTGCTTAAGGAAAAGAAGATCCTCTACAGATGGTCCTTTCCATTTGGGCTGTCCTTCCTAGCTGGTGGAAAAAGGATCATGATATCATCCTTCTCGGACTTATCGGAAGCCTATATAGCTTTGGACTCTCCTCCTTTGAACATTCCAGATTGGGACAAAGTTCAAGATATTTCAGCTCTACCAGCCTTACCTGTCCCCCAGCCTTGGGAGAGTACTGTAACACCGAAGAAAATGAGGTCCAAGAAGTCCAGAGATGTCTCAACACCAAAAAAGACCCACTTCCCACAGGATAGCTCCTGAACTTTTGGTGTCATTTGTCTTTGACTTTTCTTTTTCTATTCTTTTACTGTCCTGTCAGTCCCTCTCTATTTGTAGTCTGCTATTCTGTTATTTTAATCCAGCTTTAATGTCACCTTCCTTTTACAGATTTGATCTATGCTTTTGTCTCTTATGATTCTATGTTTTACATTTTAGGCCGGTTCCCTCCCTGATGCAGGTTACTTGTGAACTTGTTTCACTTTCCCCCTATCCCATTTGATAGTTGCTGTACGTGCGACTTTACATGTTGTTGTTCTACCACTTAGTGTGGTCTCAAGTTTCTGTTTATATGTTATTATGGTATAACTCAAGGCCTATAGATTCTATTATGCTCATTATGCATCGCTATGCTCCGTATGTTATTATGGTCAAGAAATGTCTGAACTAGTAATTGTCTCTTATAATGTGAAAGGATTACGGTCCCCCTCTAAACGCAGTCAAATCTTTTCTCTCCTCTGGAAAGAAAAAAGTGCAGTGATTTTCCTACAAGAAACTCATTTTAAGCAGGACAACTTTCCAAACCTATCATTCACTAAATACCCTACTTGGTATCATTGTGGCGCAGATGGGGCGGCATCTAGAGGGGTCAGCATTGGTTTCAGGCGTAACACCCCATTCACCTATCTGAGTCATGTTCAAGACCCAGAGGGCCGTTACATTATATTAAAAGGAAAAATCGGTCAAACCTTGTACACTTTTGTTAATGCCTACGCCCCTAATGCTGACCAAACTAGATGGATTGCCAGCCTTCTATCTTTAGTTGAGAAACATAGGGAAGGTATATTAATATTAGCAGGAGATTTGAATATGCCTCTTAATCCCCTTTTGGATACGTCTTCAAAAAAATCAGCTCTCCCCTCTAAGGCAATCAAAGCTACTCTGGCTAGAATGTTTAAACTTGGTTTGGTTGATGTGTGGAGATGCCTTAATCCTACTGATATTGACTACTCTTTTTTTTCTGCAGCCAACAACTCATATAGCAGAATTGATTATGTATTAATCTCCAAAGAACACTTGCAACTTTGCTCTTCGGCGAAAATAGGGTCCATGACGCTATCAGACCATTCACCAGTCTTCTGCTCCATCCGCCCTTCGCAAGGTTTGGGTAAGAAATCTGGTTGGAGGTTCAACGAGTCCATCTTGGAAAATGCCAAACATAAGAATAAAATACTTTCCCTCCTAAAGGAATACTTCCAAATTAATCATACTTCTGACATTTCCCCAAATACCCTATGGGATGCCCATAAAGCTTATATAAGGGGACAATTGATAAGCCTATGCTCTTATCTGAAGAAAGAGGCCGACAAAAAAATAGACTCCCTTCTTTCCAGGATTAATAACTTAGAAAAGACTCATAAAATTTCTTTATTGCAACTTCACTTATCTGAACTTATTTTACTCAAAACAGAGCTTAAAAATTTACTAAATGAGCGCTCTGCGAAGTATTTTTTAAGCTCTCAGCAAAAAATTTTTGCTCATGGCGATAAAGCAACAAAGTTTCAGATGCAACGGATTAAACGTAGAAAACTGAATGGCTTTATACATAAAATTACCTCTCCAACAGGTTCAATGTTGCTCAAAACAGAAGAAATAGCAGAACAGTTTAAGTTGTATTATGAGTCCCTGTATAATCTTCCCCCCCCCCCCCATCTTCCTGACCCTGGAATGTATAAAGAACAAAATATCTCTTCCTTTCTTAGCTCGCTTCATCTCCCTATTCTTACAGATGACCAGCATGACCAGCTGGCTGCTCCGTTTACTATAGCGGACATTCAAGAAGCACTTAATTCATCCCCGGCCGGGAAATGCCCCGGACCGGATGGTTTACCTCTGTCCTATTATAAAGCTTATTCCGAAGTCCTGTTTCCCCACCTACTTCCAATATGCAATAATGCTCTGCATAACTCCCCTGTGTCATCCGATATGTCTAGAGCTACGATAACAATTATTCCCAAACCAGGTAAGGATCATTCCATCTGCTCAAATTACCGTCCTATATCTTTGCTTAACACTGACCTTAAACTATTGGCCAAAATGTTGGCTACTAGACTGCAAAAACTACTCCCCTCCCTGATCCATCCAGACCAGGTCGGATTTGTTAAGGGAAGAGAGGGTAAGGACAATGTTATGAAAGTTCTAAATGCATTGTACTTCTCCTCTTTTAAAAAAATACCCATAGTTCTCTTAGGTACCGATGCCGAGAAGGCGTTTGACAGAATAGACTGGCTATATATTAGTCTTGCACTAGCCAAATTTAATATCCCTGTTCAATTCTCAAATGCAATCAGGGCTATGTATCACTCCTCCTCGGCATCGGTACTAGTTAATGATACCCTGTCTCCCTGCTTCAGTATAAGGAATGGCACAAGACAGGGCTGTCCCCTGTCCCCGCTCATTTTCGTATTGGTTATGGAGACGCTTTTACAATCCCTGAGACAGCAAACAGATATTATAGGACTTAAAGTGGGAAGTCAGGAAATCAAATTGGCTGCATTTGCTGATGACCTCTTGATCTGCACAACCAATCCGAAAAAATCTCTTCCTGCTATCTTATCGTTACTGGATTTATTTGGGTCACTCTCTAATTTCAAGGTAAACCCTGCTAAATCTCAACTCATTCATAGTGGGTTCCCCCCCTCAACAATTAGAATTCTTAAGCTCCAATCTCCCTTTAACTGGTCCACACAAATGTTGACGTACCTGGGAGTGAACATATCCCCTAATACTAAAGACTTATACAAACTAAACTTTATCCCTCTTTTAAAGTCGGTTATTGACCAGATGGACTCGTTGGACCTCCCTTTTCTGTCTTGGTTTGGCAGAAAGAATATGGTATCGGCATTGATTCTACCCAAATTGACATATGTCATGCAGGTTCTGCCTATCAAGATTCCGAAATCCTTCTTTAATAGATTTAACAAAGCAGTACGTCATTTTATTTGGAAGGGTCGCAGACCGAGAATTGCATTGGACACTCTCACCAAACCAAAGGAGCTAGGTGGGATCAATCTCCCGGATCCTGAAATATACATGAAAGCCATACATCTAGCCAGAGTAGTAGATTGGATTAGAGCTCCCCCCCATAAATTTTGGGTCCAGATGGAAAATAGCTTCCTCCCCTCCAATCCCAGAGCTGTTCTGCTTGCTGGGAAATCCTTTCCCCTATCTTCTCAAATCCAAAACCCCATGATAAGATGCTCATTGGCAGTTTGGGAATGGTTCTCTTCTAGGGGTACAATGCTTACCACTCCTTCCTCACTTCTGACTTTGGGAGATGTCATTGATTTAGCACCCTTGGATTTAAAAGAGTCTTGTAGCCCCGTGATTAGGCAGTCTAACTTACTCATATCAGATATCCTAAAAGAGCATGGTACTTTCCCCCCCCCTTCCTCTCCTTCTTACCAACCTGAAAGAATCTATGTCTCTTTCATTTATACACAAATATATACTATCTGAATTGGCTTCGGCGGAGAGCCTTCCTAAGGTGACACCTCTGTTCCCATGGTTTGAAGGGCTAATTGGATCTAAACAAGCGCCTAATAGATTAATTTCCTTCATATAAGGATCAAGTCGCCGGTGACTGACATTACACCAGCTATAGTGAGAGTTTGGGAAAAAGATCTCAACCGATCCCTAACCCCCACTGAAATCAAGACTATGTTTTCTGTTCCACATAAAATTTCAAGGTGCGTGCGTGTTCAGGAAAATGGATACAAGATTATGATGCGGTGGTACAAAACTCCAGAAAATATTGCGCAATACTTTTCCAACGTTTCCGACTCCTGTTGGAGATGCAAAACCTCCAAGGGCACTTTCTACCACATATGGTGGGAATGCCCAACTATTCAATCATGGTGGCATTCCATAATAATTAAATGTAATAAGATTTGTGGCACTTCTTTGGTATGTTCTCCTGAACTGACTCTCCTTGGCCTGGGGCTGGATGGGATCCACAAGAAGGTCAGGTCCTTATTACTTATACTATTAGCTGCATCTAGAATTTTAGTTGCTGCCGCCTGGCTTTCTACAGAAGCCCCAGATGAGGCTAAATGGACACAAAAGGTGGACCAATTGTATAGATTAGAGGAACTCTCTCATTGGGAAACCCGCACTAGAAGCACCTTCCTGGACATGTGGGCTCCTTGGAAGTCGTTTAGGGGCCTTCCTTGATATTTACTTACTTATTTTTTCTAGCTTTCTTTTCTCATTACTACCATTTCACCCTTTCTCTATTGTATAGGGCAAATAACTGACTTAGTACCGTACCCTGATGCTACATCAAGTGAGCTATAACGTACATTTATATCTTCCTGATTTATACCATTTGTTTATGTTGATGTTTTTTCCACTTCCCTTTCCCCATTTATGTTAATCTATGGCACTGCTTTCTGATTTGCTGTGTTATGATGTGCTGGTATGACTTAATACCGTATATTTATATTTTTGTACTTTCATATTGGCGCTACCTTCCCGCCATTGTCATTTATCTTTTATTATTATTTGAAAAACAATAAAAATTGTTAATACAAAAAAAAAGAATTTGTATGCAGTCTCCATTATCACAGTCTGTCCTGTTCCTACTCTCTGTACTTCATGTTTCCACATGAACTTCATTCCTAAAGAGATTCAGCTAAAGTTCTTATCAGCTGCATTCAGGATCATATTCCCTGAAAAGTAGATCAGAGAAGAGGACGAAGCAGCTCTTTGGCTCAGTGTTGTGAAGTAACTGCCCTGTCATTAGGACAGGTTCTGTGTGTACTAATAGGACGGCTGCAATTTTATTTCCCCTAATAATTGCTGCCCAGACAAAACAAGCCATTATAGCTAACACCTTTAACCCCTTCACACATTTTCATGTACATGTACATGAGGGAATGCGACTTCTTGCCGCATCCTCACGTGCATGTACATGATGTGATCAGGCGGGTGCAAGAGCTGCCCAAACCCCTGAAGAAGCCAGTGATCGAATTAAAAGTGAAGTTTTAATACACACTTTATTCCTGGGTCAAGATAGGTCTAGGCCATTCTTGGCATTAATATATATGTGTTTTCATAAAATGAAGACACAAAAACATGATTTATTTTTCTTCAAAAATGCTTTTATTGTGTAAAACTGAAATAAATGTAAAAAAGTCAATATATTAGGTATCACCGCATCCATAATCATATGCTCTATAAAAATATCACATGATCTATCCCCTCAGATGAGCGCAGTAAAAAAAAAAAAAAAAAAAAAAAAATCATTTTTGGGTCACCTTCATCACAAAAATAGTAATTCCAAGCGATCAAAAAGTCATACACAACCCCAAAATGGTAACAATCAAACTGTCATCTCTTCCCGCAAAAAATGAGACCATATTTAAGACAATTGCTACAAAAAATTGGCTTTCAGAAAATGAAGACACTAAAACATTATTATTTTTTATTTCAAAAATGCTTTTATAGTGTAAAACTGAAATACATTTTTAAAAGGTAGACTTAGTAAGTATTGCCATGTCCGTAACAACTAGCTCTATAAAAATATAACATGGCCTAACCCCTTAGATGAACACCGTAAAATAATTAAATTAAAAACTGTACCAAAAATGCAATTTTTTTTTGTAACCATACATCAGAAAAAGTGTAATTCCAAGCGATCAAAAAGACTTATGTACCACAATATAGTACCAATCAAACCGTTATCCTACCCGGAAAAAAAAATTGTTCTTACATAGGACAATCTCAGAAATGATAAAAAAAATATGGCTTTCAGAAAATGGAAAAACTAATACTTTTTTCTTCAAAAATGCTTTTAGAGTGTAAAACTGAAAGAAATTAAAAAAGTAGACAAATTAAGTATCTCCGTGCCCGTAATGACTTGCTCTATACAAATATTATATGATTTAGCCCCTAAGGTGAATCTCATAAAGAAAAAAGTAAAACTGTGCAACAAATTCCATTTTTGTCACCTTTCATCACAAAAAGTGTAATACCAAGCGAACAAAAAGTCATATGCAACCCAAAATAGTACTAATCAAACCGTCATCTCTGCCTGCAAAAAATCTGCCCCTACATAAAACAATCGGCCAAAATTATATAATAATTAATAATAATATGGCATATATAGACATAATAGGTATCGCCACATTCATATAAAAAACTCTATAAAAATATCACATGATCTACCCCCTCAGTTAAACACTGTTAGAAAAAAAATAGGAATTTTTTGGTCACCTTGCCGTGTCATAGTGAATGATCAAAAAATGATATGTACCCAAAAATGGTACCAATGAAAAATGTCAACTCTTCCTGCAAAATAATGATTGAGGGCTGCAATACACCTACTTCTGCAAAATACTGATTGAGAGGTGCCATATACCTGTTTCTGCCAAATACTGATTGAGGGGTGATATATACCTGTTTCAGCCAAATACTGATTGAGGGGTGCCATATACCCTCTTCCACTAAATATTGATTGAGGGGTGCTATTGCTGTATACCTTCTTCCACCAAATACTGATTGAGGGCTGTAATACACCTGCTTCCACCAAATACTGATTGAGGGGTGCCATATACTTGTTTCTGCCAAATACTGATTAAGGGGTGCTATACACCTGTTTCTGCCAAATACCGATTGTAGGGTTCTATATACCTGTTTCCGACAAAAACTGATTGGGGGCTGCGATATACCTTCTTCCACAAAATACTGATTCAGGGGTGCTATTGCTATATATCGTCTTCCACCAAATACTGATTGAGGACTGTGATACACCTACTTCCACAAAATACTGATTGAGGTGTGTCATATAACTGTTTCCACTAAATACTGATTGAGGGGTGCTATATACCTGTTTCCGCCAAATACTGATTGAGGGGTGCTATATACCTTCTTCCAGCAAATACCGATTGAGGGCTGAGATACACCTGCTTTCACAAAATACTAATTTAGGGGTGCCATATACCTGTTTCTGCCAAATACTGATTGAGGGGTTCTATATACATGTTTCCACCAAATACTGATTGAGGGATGCTATATACCTTCTTCCACCAAATACTGATTGAGGGCTGCAATACACCTGCTTCCACAAAATATTGATTGAGGGGTGTCATATACCTTTTTCCACCAAATACTGGTTGAAGGGTGCTATATACCTCTTTCCGCCAAATACTGATTAAGGAGTGCCATATACCTTCTTCCACTAAATATTGATTGAGGGGTGCTATTGCTGTATACCTTCTTCTACCAAATACTGATTGAGGGCTGCAATACACCTGCTTCCACCAAATACTGATTGAGGGGTGCCATATACCTGTTTCTGCCAAATACTGATTGTGGGTTCTATGTACCTGTTTCAAACAAATACTGATTGGGGGCTGCAATATACCTTCTTCCACAAAATACTGATTGAGGGGTGCTATTGCTATATATCTTCTTCCATCAAATAGTGATTGAGGACTGCGATACACCTGCTTCCACAAAATACTGATTGAGGTGTGTCATATACCTGTTTCCGCCAAATACTGATTGAGGGGTGCTAGATACCTGTTTCTGCCAAATACTGATTGAGGGGTGCTATATACCTTCTTCCAGCAAATACTGATTGAGGGCTGTGATACACCTGCTTCCACAAAATACTGATTGATGTGTGTCATATACCTATTTCCGCCAAATACTGATTGAGGGCTGCAATACACCTGCTTTCGCCAAATACTGATTGAGGGGTGCCATATAACTTTTTCCACCAAATACTGATTGAGGGGTACTGTAAACCTGTTTCCACCCAATAATTATCGAGGGATGCCATATAGCTTCTTCCACAAAATACTGATTAAGTGGTGCTATATACCTGAATACTGATTGAGTGGAGCTACATATCTTCTTCCCCAAAATACTGATTGAGGGGTGCTATTGCTATATACCTTATTCCACCAAATACTGATTGAGGGCTGCAATACACCTACTTCCACAAAATACTGATTGAGGGGTGACATATACCTGTTTCTGCCAAATACTGATTGAGGGGTGCCATATACATTCTTCTACTAAATATTGATTGAGGGGTGCTATTGCTATATGCCTTCTTCTACCAAATACTGATTTAGGGCTGCAATACACTTACTTCCATAAAATACTGATTGAGGGGTGCCATATACCTGTTTCTGCCAAATTCTGATTGAGGAGTGCTATATACCTGTTTCAGCCAAATACTGATTGAGGGGTATCATATACATTTTTGCACTTAATACTGATTGAGGAGTGCTATTGCTATATACTGTACCTTCTTCCACCAAATACTGATTGGGGGCTGCAAACACCTGCTTCCACAAAATACTGATTGAGGAGTGCTATATACCTGTTTCCGCCAAATACTGATTGGAACAAATAATTTCTACTGGTGTGATTTACCAGTTGCCCCACAAAAAAAAACTGACTGAAGTAGGGGTGTTATATACCAATAATATGCTTTCTATATAGTGCAGTTGGGTAGTGCAGCATTTGTCTGCGGTTTTGCTGCGTTACTGCATCTACACAGAGTGACAAAAGCTATTGGAACCAATAATTTCTACTGGTGTAATATACCAGTTGCCCCCCCAAAAAACTGATTGAAGCAGGTGTGTTATATACCAATAATATACTTTCTATATAGTGCATTTAGGTAGTGCAGCATTTGTCTGCGGTTTTGCTGCGTTACCGCATCTACATAGAGTGGAAAAAACTATTTGAAAAATTAATTTCTACTGGTGTAATTTACCAGTTGCCCCCCCCCAAAAAAATGATTTGTAGCAGGGGTGTTATATTCCAATAATTTACTTTCAATATAGTGCAGTTGGGTAGTGCAGCATTTGTCTGTGGTTTTGCTGCGTTACCGCATCTACACAGAGTGACAAACACTATTAGAACCAATAATTTCTACTGGTGTGATATACCAGTTGCCCCCCAAAAAAACTGATTGAGGCAGGGGTCTGATATACCTATAATATAATTTATATATAGTGCATTTGTATTGTGAAGCATTTGCGTGCGGTTCTGCTGAGATACCGCAGCTATGCAGAGGGACAAACGTTTTTGGAACAACTAATTGAAACTGTTGTGATTAAATCGAAGCTGACGAAGTCGAATTCATTCCGAATTCTAACATTTTTGGCTCTATACACCACCACAATTTATTTGAAATGGGATGTGCTTTAACTGCAGACTGTCAGCTTTAATTTGAGGGTATTTAAATCCAAATCTGGTAAACGGTGTAGGAATTACAACAGTTTTCATATGTGTCTCCCACTTGTTAAGGGACCAAAAGTAATGGGGCAAATGGCTTCTCAGCTGTTCCATGGTCAGGTGTGTTATTCCCTCATTATCCTAATTACAATGAGCAGATAAAAGGTCCAGAGTTAATTTCAAGTGTGCTATTTGCATTTGGAATCTTTTGCTGTCAACTCTCAATATGAGATCCAAAGAGCTGTCACTATCAGGGAAGCAAGCCATCATTAGGCTGAAAAAACAAAACAAACCCATCAGAGAGGTAGCAAAAACATTAGGTGTGGCCAAAACAACTGTTTGGAACATTCTTAAAAAGAAGGAACGCACCGGTGAGCTCAGTAACACCAAAAGACCCGGAAGACCACGGAAAACAAATGTGGTGGATGACCGAAGAATTCTTTCCCTGTTGAAGAAAACACCCTTCATAACAGTTGGCCAGATCAAGAACACTCTCCAGGAGGTAGGTGTATGTGTGTCAAAGTAAACAATCAAGAGAAGACTTCATCAGAGTGAATACAGAGGGTTCACCACAACATGTAAACCATTGGTGAGCCTCAAAAACAGGAAGGCCAGATTAGAGTTTGCCAAACGACATCTAAAAAAGCCTTCACAGTTCTGGAACAACATCCTATGGGCAGATGATCACCAGGGATGAAACTCAGCGTCTGGTGATGTCTATGCGTTCCAGACCTCAGGCTGTAATTTACTGCAAAGAATTTGCAACCAAGTATTAAAAAGTGAAAGTTTGATTTATGATTATTATTCTGTCCCACTACTTTTTGTTCCTTAACAAGTGGGAGGCACATATGCAAACTGTTGTAATTCCTACACCGTTCACCTGATTTGGATTTAAAGGGCTTCTGTCACCCCACTAAAGTCATTTTTTTTTGGGCTAGTTACATTCCTTATAGTGCGATATATGAAAATATAATGGTGTTACTTACTTTCATCCAGCCGTTTCTTATAAAAACAAAGTTTTATAATATGTAAATCAGGTCTCTACCAGCAAGTAGGGCGTCTACTTGCTGGTAGCCGCCGCAAAAAAACGCTCCCTCGTCGTGTTGATTGACAGGGCCAGACGCGATCTCCTCCTCCGGCCGGCCCTGTCTGTTCATTCGGCGCCGATGACGTCTTCTCTTTCAGTGATGTCATCGGCGCAGGCGCACTGAGGGAGTTCTGAGGAGACGGGCCTCCTCATCTCAGAGCACCTGCGCCGAATGAACAGAGGCGCGCGATTTTTAAAATGCTGACAGGGCCGGCCGGAGGAGGAGATCGCGGCTGGCCCTGTCAATCAACACGATGAGGGGGCGGTTTTTTGCGGCGGCTACCAGCAAGTAGACGCCCTACTTGCTAGTAGAGACCTGATTTACATATTATAAAACTTTGTTTTTATAAGAAACGGCTGAATGAAAGTAAGTAACACCATTATATTTTCATATATCGCACTATAAGGAATGTAACTAGCCCAAAAAAAATATATATTACTTTAGTGGGGTGACAGAAGCCCTTTAAATACCCTCAAATTAAAGATGGCAATCTTGTTCGGTTAATTTCAAATCCATTGTGGTGGTGTATAGAGCCAAAAATTTTAGAATTGTGTCAATGTCCCAATATTTATGGACCTGGCTGTATCTGTTTAGGCATTTTGGTAGTCTGTTCCAGCAGAAGAACATACTGCTGTAATCACTATGTCTGCAGTAGCTGGATGCTGCACACTGCCAGATCCCCATTGATTATAATAGGATATGACAGGAATCCAATGGCTTTTTGGCCTAAATTCCAGCTTTCTTCCAGACAAATACTACTGTGTGCAGTAGCATTTATTTGGCAGAAAGCTTGTATTTATAACAGAAACCATCTGGATTCCTGTCACGTCCCATTACTGGCAATAGGTATCTGGCGGTGTGTGACGTTGTATGCCTATGCCGAATGCAGTAATTTTGGTAGCCTGTTCCTTTGCCAGAATAGACTACTAGAGATGAGCGAAGTGAAATTCTATCTTAATTTCAGGATAAATTAGATACGCCTTGAAGTCGAATTTCCTCGTGCTTCGTGTCAGCGAATTGATTTAACCTGAAATTGTTTAAAAAACTAAGAAAATCATACTTACAGCCTCCATTTGCTCACAACAGGCCTGCCAGCCTCTATCTTGATTGAAGATCTCGGCCGAAATCCTGTGCGTGGTGAGATATGACGTCACCAATCCAGCCGGAGTGATGAAGTAATCTCGTGCTGCACAATATTTTGCTCCAGATCTTCAAGCAAGATGGCAGCGGCCAGCCTGTTGTGAGAAAATGGAGGCGGTAAGTTTGATTTAATTATTTTTTTTAATGATCATTTCACACTGTTTTTACACTGAGATGCCGCAATTATGTATTAATGCGGCCACTGAGGTTTACAATGACGGGGGGCGGCACTATCTCTGCTCCCTGTTAATGTACCTACTACTTACAAAAAAATGCACTTCGTGACAAAGTTATTTGTCACAAAGCAAATTTTTTGGTAAAATTCAGCTATAGACTACTATAATGCTTAAGCGGATATGTGAACATAGCCTTTTTTAATTGATTACAACAGACCCCTTGTTGTCTTTGGCTTTATGCTATTAGCGCATTTTCTGGGGAGCTTGCTGAAAATTTGCAGATGAAACCTTAAAGTTTGCAGATGTGCTATTTTACCTAAGCACATTACTAAAGTATATTATGTACAGAATCACTAATGGAATAATTGTCAGGGTACAGTACAAATCATGAAATGGTTAATATGTACTGGAAATGGATGTGAATAAGAATAAAATAAGTCATTACTTATTTAGCTCCTATTAGAAGCTTGTACTAAATCATGTAAAATGTACTTTATTAAAAGGTAGGTTTTGTGATGGACTTATAAATAATGAATAAGGAAGGAGCCGTCAAAATCAGCGTGGGAAACTTGTTCAATCTATTCTGAGTTTACCAAGCTGATGCATATATTTCCAACTTTACTTTCATCTTTGTAATGTATTTTCATAAACGTATCGTAAGAGGGTACAAGGAATCATCGTGGATGAGGTTCCTGGCCTCGGTCGGGTAAGAGCCGTTCTTTGTGTCAGCAGCAGTTGCTGTTTGACACCTTGGTACTTGGCATGGCTGTAATAGCTGAGACGGGACGGCTCTTACTGGGAGTAGTCAAAGTGCTGGGTGGGTGACTATACCCCACGTTCCAGGCTGGGTTTTGCCAGGCATAAAAAAACAGCCAGCACTGCCAGGTGGAGATGATTATCTCTGTCTGACAGTAGAACTCAGGAGTGCGTGCTGCAATCTGGGGCCTGTGATGGCTGGAGAGCGAGTCCTGTGTGTCAGGGGAACAGGCTGCCTAAAGCCTATATTTAAACTTTCTGAAGCAGAACTGCCACCAAGGTGACTTTTGTTTCATTAACTTGCCATTTGGTGTGAAGTAAAACCAACACTACAAAAGTGATGTTTTGTTTTTGGCATCATGTGTGAATAAACACTGAAGTTTGAATTACGAACTTGTATTTTGCCTCTATACTGCGCCCACTTATCCTAACTACCAGATCTAATCCCCACAGTATACATAGTAAAGTAATTGTCACTGCAATTCTACACTGTCTGATTCTATAATGTGAAATAATTCCATTAGTATAAAAGAAATGCTTATGGTAGTAGTGACTTCACAAGTTTATGAGTAGGCTCACTGTTATATTTAACCCTGTGAATCCCAAATATGGAAAAAAATTAGTAAAAATGTTTTTCATATTTCAAATGTTGTTGTAAGACATATGCCTCTGATGCAGATATTGAAGAGTATTATTTTATTTATTTTTTTAGTTAGTTAGTTTTAAGGAATTTGTTGTAATATTGCAACGTTGGGCCTAGTTGGGAGCAGAACTTCAACATTTTGCACTCACACTCTATAAACAAATATAAACACCTAAAGATGCAATTGCATGTTTGACTGCTCATGTTTCCCAATAAAACTATATGTTATGAATAATAACTGCAAAAAATTGCATTCACAAGTATCTTTTCAGAAGAGCTAAAGGTAAATGTTGTAATTTTACAACAGTGGGTCTTACACGGCTAAGCGAATATCGCTCAACTACTGAAAGGTCTCATTATGAAAATGTTTACATTCTTTCATTCCCAGCTTTAGACAACCCTCCTAAGCATTCTTATATAATTGAATGGGCGACTTATTTAGGTAGGGAACTCCTTCACTCTCTCTGACAAATCATTTGGTTACAAGTGGCTAAGACCTCATTATGTACAAGCTTTAAGGAAAACCAGTACAAAATCTTACTATAATAAAGTTACCTGTGAAGGCTCCAGCATTGCGATCCTGGACCTCGGCATGGCCGCACCAGGAGAAACATTTTGCTGAGTTACGCCTTCTGGTGACACAACCGCATCCTTAGTAACAGAATGTGATGCTTTATTTCTCCCCGCAGCAGGTGAAATTAGTGATGGGCTGATTAGCTCAGCTGCTGTATTACTGTGTACTAGTGTTTCTAACTTATGGAGTGCTGAGTCAATAGACCTATCAGGTCCTGAACCAGGGAATCAGCACCTTTTAAATCCCTTCCTGGCCATACACCATTGCCAGTAATAGTCTTGTTTGGCTCACTAGCTAGGTTCCTTGTTCCCTGTTCCTTGATTTGTGTACTGATACCTCTGTGCTTCTGACCTTGGCTTGTCTTCTGACCACCCCCTGTCTCTCATTAGGTACTGCGTAGTCCATCTGGTTCTGACTCATTTCGATACATCTCTGCTTTTGTGTTTGCTTGTCTGTTGGTGTTTGTCTGTCTCTGCATTTATTCAGAGTAAGGACTGTGGTCCAATTTCGGTCCTGCCGAATCAAGCTTATACTGCAAGTAGATAGGGAAAGCAGGCTGGGTTCTAGGTTAGGGTTCAATGTCCTTGTTGTCTCTGCCTACAGGCTTGACACTTACTGTTTTGGTATCATACTCCAGCATTGTTGCTTGAGCTCTTGTTGCTTCCCTCTGTATCCTACTTATGTTAGAATTGCCCCAGATCTGAAGCCATTCTGCAACATGTTTTTGGGACTGCCTCATAATTGCTCCTTTATGTAAAGTATTCCAGTCTTTGGTATAAAAAGGTTTAGGTGTGTGCTTTCCTATGGGTGTGCCCACATATTTGCTTAGTGTTTCTCCTGCTCTATGTGCAAAACTCCTCTCATACTGTACCTTCATTAGCTAAAGTTAGCAAACTATCTTATTCATCTTTCTGGACATGGTGTTTTCTACATTGATGCAATGCTTCCTATTCCTTTTCCTTGTCTCCCTTGTGTTTCTAATGTTTGCCTTTGTGAATTGTCCGATTTTATTATCTGGTTTGCTTACCTACCCCTCATAAATCATGTTGATCTAGAATTCAACTGATACTGTGTAGTTCTACTAGTTTTACTAATGTTCTATGTGGGTAACCGTGGAAGCATGACAATTGAAAAGTATTGTCAGCCTGAGTGGTTTGCTTTGTGGAGTCTGGTGTGGTTTTGGGGATAGTTTGCCTGGTTGGGGAAACATAGAAACATAGAAACATAGAATGTGTCGGCAGATAAGAACCATTTGGCCCATCTAGTCTGCCCAATATATCTGAATCCTATGAATAGTCCCTGGCCCTATCTTATATGAAGGATGGCCTTATGCCTATCCCATGCATGCTTAAACTCCTTCACTGTATTTGCAGCTACCACTTCTGCAGGAAGGCTATTCCATGCATCCACTACTCTCTCAGTAAAGTAATACTTCCTTATATTACTTTTAAACCTTTGCCCCTCTAATTTAAAACTGTGTCCTCTTGTGGTAGTTTTTCTTCTTTTAAATATGCTCTCCTCCTTTACCGAGTTGATTCCCTTTATGTATTTAAAAGTTTCTATCATATCCCCTCTGTCTCTTCTTTCTTCCAAGCTATACATATTAAGGTCTTTTAACCTTTCCTGGTAAGTTTTATCCTGCAATCCATGTACTAGTTTAGTAGCTCTTCTCTGAACTCTCTCTAGAGTATCTATATCCTTCTGGAGATATGGCCTCCAGTACTGCGCACAATACTCCAAGTGAGGTCTCACCAGTGTTCTGTACAGCGGCATAAGCACTTCACTCTTTCTACTGCTTATACCTCTCCCTATACATCCAAGCATTCTGCTGGCATTTCGTGCTGCTTTATTACATTGTCTTCCCACCTTTAAGTCTTCTGAAATAATTACTCCTAAATCCCTTTCCTCAGATACTGAGGTCAGGACTGTGTCAAATATTCTATATTCTGCCCTTGGGTTTTTACGCCCCAGGTGCATTATCTTGCACTTATCCACATTAAATTTCAGTTGCCAGAGTTCTGACCATTCTTCTAGTTTTCCTAAATCCTTTTCCATTTGGCATTTCCCTCCAGGAACATCAACCCTGTTACATATCTTTGTGTCATCAGCAAAACGACAAAAATTACCATCGAGGCCTTTTGCAATATCACTTATGAAGATATTAAACAAAATTGGTCCCAGTACAGATCCCTGTGGAATCCCACTGGTAACATGACCTTGTTTTGAATGTTCTCCATTGACTACAACCCTCTGTTGTCTGTCACTCAGCCACTGCCTAATCCACTCAACAATATGGGAGTCCATGCTCAATGACTGCAGTTTATTGATAAGTCTTCTATGTGGGACAGTGTCAAAAGCCTTACTAAAATCTAGATATGCGATGTCTACTGCACCTCCACCATCTATTATTTTAGTCACCCAGTCAAAAAAATCTATAAGATTTGTTTGACATGATCTCCCTGAAGTAAACCCATGTTGTTTTTCATCTTGCAATCCATGGGATTTTAGATGTTCCACAATCCTATCCTTTAGTAGGGTTTCCATTAATTTGCCTACTATTGATGTCAGACTCACTGGTCTATAGTTGCTCGATTCCTCCCTACTACCTTTCTTGTGAATGGGCACGACATTTGCCAATTTCCAATCTTCCGGGACGACTCCTGTTACTAATGATTGGTTAAATAAATCTGTTAACGGTTTTGCCAGCTCACCACTAAGCTCTTTTAATAATTTTGGGTGTATCTCATCAGGCCCCTGTGACTTATTTGTCTTCAATTTAGACAGCAAACTTAGAACATCTTCCTCTGTAAAGACACATGCATCAAATGATTTAATAGTCATCCTTTCTAGTGGAGGTCCTTCTCCTTCTTTTTCTTTTGTAAAAACTGAACAGAAGTATTCATTAAGGCAGTCGGCTAGCCCTTTATTCTCTTCTACACACCTTCCGTCCTTTGTTTTTAATTTAGTTATTCCTTGTTTTAATTTCCTTTTTTCATTTATATATCTGAAGAATGTCTTATCCCCTTTTTTCATAGACTGAGCTAGTTTTTCTTCTGCCTGAGCTTTAGAAGTTCTTATAACTTGCTTGGCCTCTTTCTGCCTAATCTTGTAGATTTCCTTATCTTCATTGCTCTGTTTTTTTTTTATAATTAAAAAATGCTAGCTTTTTATTTTTAATGATTTGGGCCACTTCTGCTGAGTACTACAGTGGTCTCTTCCTTTTTTTGCTTTTACTGACAAGTCTAATGCAATTTTCTGTTGCCTTCAATAATGCACCTTTTAAGTAGTCCCATTTCTCCTGGACTCTATGTAATCCGTTCCAGTCTGATAAGGACTCATTTATGACTAATTTCATTTTTGAAAAGTCTGTTTTTCTAAAATCTAAAACTTTTGTTTTTGTGTGGTGGGACTCTTTCACAGTTCTTATATTAAACCACACTGACTGGTGATCACTAGATCCCAAGGTTTCGCCTACAATGGCATCATATACCGAATCCCCATTTGTGAATATCAAATCCAAAATGGCCTCCCTCCGGGTTGGCTCCTCAACCATTTGTTGTAGGGATAACCCCAGTAGGGAATTTAGAATATCTGTACTCCTGGTAGAACTTGCTATTTTGGTTTTCCAGTTTACATCTGGAAGATTGAAATCTCCCATAATGATAACTTCTCCTTTCATTGTCATTTTAGCTATTTCTTCAACTAGTAGATCATCTGGGGAGTATAAGCAGTACAAGGCTGTAGTTAGATACTGATAAAAGTCAGAGGATGGTCCCTGTGGGCTAGAAAGACTGCTTCAGTGAGGTTTGGTTGCTCTGGAAGTATAGTTATGAATTAGACTGGACTGAATGTAATAGGCAGTGGAAGGGGAGGCATTTTATAGCTGGAGGCCTTGAGATGGAGTCCAAGGTTTGAAGGTCACCCTACTTCAGAATGATTGAAAGTGGAATGGGTCTGAGGAGTAGTCTGATTGTCTCATAATGTGATTGCTTACTGAATTTTATCATAAAGAAAATGGATGAGAGGATCAAACTCTTGACATGCAGGGTCCATGATGGAGAGAGAGCCTTTGGGGCAACAAACATTGATTGATCTCTGCTATGATTTGTGCCCTAATATAGGCTTCAATTGATGAAATGCAGATCTTTCATATAGCATGAATATCTTTCCAACAACAGCACTTGACAATGAGTGCTGAAGTTGGTCATACCTTATGACTTTCAGATGGCTATTTTCTGATGGACTTGTCCTTGGTTTACCTATGAAGGTAGTCAATATGGACAGCAAAGCCATAAGTTAGAATGAGCACTGCTGTGATCTGCGTCCTAGCATGGGTTCCCATTGATAGGATGCAGATTTTTCATTTAGCATGATATTTAGATGTTTTCAGAGATATCTATTTTCTGTACAAAATGTATTGTGCATTGCCAGCTCCAGGGTTGTGTCATAGAATATTGTCATTTTATGTACTGAAATTAACTTCAAGTTTACCTGATGTTGATCTAAAGACTGTAGTTAGACCACTGCTTTTGGGCATGTAGTATTGCCAAGAGGGTGTTTTCACACCAAAAGAGGATAAGTGATTATATTACTGCTTACTTTTCAAGCAAGCAAATTAAACATGTTTATGATTTTTTATGATTTCAATGCAGTCAAATAAGATCTTATTTTTCCTTCAACATCAAGTGCACTAACAGATAAACTGCAATATGAGCACAGCTTTAAGCAAATACAGTATTAGTAAATATATATTTTTATTATTTAAGCAGTTCTTCAATAGTTTTAAACTATATACTGTAGATTTAGATAAAATAAAACTTTACTGTAGGGGGAGCAGGTATCTTCACTCTGTGGAGTCGTTTGATTATGGCATAGCTGGATTAAAACAGGAAACAATGGCCCTGATTTATCAACAGGACAGCACAGGCAAGATGGCAGCCCCCATAATTATGTTCAGGAAATAGAATATGCCTGGTAACATGAGGCTCCTTTAGCAGCCTATTTTATGGACAGGATCTCTGTGTGGACAGCACTAAAGAATTGGCAAACAAGGGGACATACCTTATGAAATATAGAACATCGTGCAAAATTTAAATGAACGCTATATTAATAAGTTACATATGATCATCTTACACATATTGGTCAGCTGCAACCAGAAAGTGGGCTTTAGGAGAAGGCTTTAAATTGTAGCTAAAGGATACAAATTTCCATATATAAGGCACATTTAAATAAATAATTTGGAGAATATCTTCTGCTAACCACATCTAACTATTTTGATGAATAATATAACAAAAATTGAAGATTGTTGTATTATATTATATGTTATGTAATAAATATTCCCATTCTAGATGTTTAATAGATATTCATAGGTGACATGGCCCGCATATACTATGTTATATACTATTGTCAGTTCTAATAAACTCTGGATTATTTTGCCCCAAAATCTGGTGTATTTTTGGTGCAAAATGTTGCATCCCATTTCAGAAAGATTTATCAAATGAATGCACTTAAAAGAATTGATTCCTGTTTACCACTTTTTTTTTTCAACACATTTAAGCGACTTATTTTATTTAATATTTTATTATCATATCATTATATTATTTTTCTATAGTATGGTTTCAAACGAAACACGATTTTCCATCACGGTAACTCTTTTTTTAGGGGTATTCTTTAAATGTTTCTAATTGCATAAAGCGAAATAGATATAAAAAATAAATAAAAAAAAGTCAATTATATGTCATTTAAATTAACCTGGTACCTGATTCGTGTGAAAAAAAGCTGTAAATCTCACATCACACAAAGGCGGCTGTGTAACCATAAGCAGATGTTAAACATTCGGCAGCTAATTCAGGGAGGAATTTCTCTGCAGAAAATAATTGCTACCTGCTGATGAGAGACATAAAATTAAATCGAGCAGCGAGCTGGGTATAAACTGCCAGTTTCCACCTTCCGTCTCTCTTACCCGGACCCTGAGCTGTCTTGTTTATGGGACAAATGGGGAAAGGGGAGAGAGATGAATATTTTTCTTTTCATAGAAACTAGGTTGATTGCTTTTGTCCTAGTTGGAAAGCAGTAATAGCAGCATAGAAGCAACAAAGCAAGCATTTAATGTCTTCTCGGAGAAATGAAAGCCAAGAAAAAAATGAATATTATTTAACACAAAAATAAATCCTTAGTTATTAGGCTGCTGACAGTGCATTACTGCATCAGCAGCATACATGGAATGCTACCAATGCCATTTTGTATTTTCTTCACAATGGTCTTTAGACAACGGATAGTGTTCTATAGACACAAGCAATATGGATCCAGTCAATTATTTTCCTGTATACAAGATTAGTTGATTCATGATATAACCAATTGTGCAGTGTTGAAAAGGTATGTTTTTTCCCTTATAGATGTTTGAATAAATTAATGATTTCTTATTTTTAAATAAAATATATTAGACAATGTGAACCTGATGCATCTGAAGTTTCAAATTATAAACCCATTAAAGGTGTTGTCCCAAGACATAAATGTATCCCCTAAGCAAAGATTGAGATCTATCAGAGCTAGTTTTAAAAGTTTATATCTTGGGACATCCCACTGTTGAAGACCAGTATGCTCCTCAGAAGACTCAGTGTCAGGAAGCAGGGGGTGTTACCCCTACTCTGGGACCACGGGCACGGCGCAGGGCACGGGTTCCCCTTCAGCTCGGTAGAACACCTGGTGCCCGAGGTGCGGGTGCACGGCGTGTGCGCAGTACACAGGCTGCTCGCACATTTCCGGGTGCATAGAGTTCCTGCATTATCCGGCTGTCAGGTGTGAGCCTTGCTGAGGGAGATTCCCAGTACACACCTTCCACCTTCCTCGCCTGCCATTGGTTCCTGGGGAGGGTGGTTCCTACCTTCCCTGGCTATAAAGACCTGGCCTGAGCTCTGGTTCATTGCTGAGTTATTCCACCTTATGGTGAACACCTAGCCTCCCTGCAGATCCTTCTATTGCCTGTTGTTTCTTTGTATCCTTCCCGGCTACTGACCCCTGGACTGTCTTCCGCCTTGAACCTTCGCTGCCTGCCTCGACCCGGATTGGACATTGACTACCCCTCTTGGATTATCCCTAAACTTGTACCGCATTCTGGGCTGTCAGCTGCTTACTGCCAGTGGGTTCCTCATCCCACTACTGGCTCCCTGGGAGGTTCTGACATAATAACTCAGCCTTCACCATGGAACCCGCAAAAGCAGTGGATCCCATGACGGCCATGACCCAGCAACTTAACCTCATGACGCAGGCCTTTCAGGAGATGCAAGCGAGTCATGAGCACCTGCTGCAGAGGGTTGCCACACAGGAGCAGCGCATCGCAGAGCGCACCGCGCTACCACCCTCGCCTCCCCCTACGCCGGCGCGCACCCTGGAAGTGGTCTCTAGCGAGCCGTCAGTCAGCCTCCCTGAGCGGTTTTCAGGAGATCGGAGGAAGTACCGCTCCTTCATCATCTCCTGCGAGCTGTTGTTTTCCCTGAAGCCACGTACATATGCCACGGACTTCGTCAAGGTACGCACGGCAATTTCCTTGCTCTCAGGGCCTCCCCAGACCTGGGCGCACCAACTCCTACTAGCCGATGACCCAGTGCTGGCATCTTGGAAGTCCTTTGCCGCAGCTATGCAAAGACTTTATGATGACCCCCTGCGTTCTTCAACCGCCAGGGGTACCTTGCGCACCCTCCGCCAGGGCAGACGTCCAGTGGAGGATTACATCATGGAATTCCGTGAGGTAGCCCCGGATACGGGCTTGAACGAGGTGGCCTTGATTGACCAATTCCGCATCGGTTTGTCCGAGCAGCTCAAGGATGAGCTCGCCCGCATTGGGGTGCCGGGCTCCTTGGGGGGCCTGATGGACTCAGTAACCCACCTGGATCGCCGCTTCCGGGAAAGACGACAGGAGCGACAACAGACCCCGCCTCTAACGGAGCGCCGGTCGGAACCCTTAAGGCTTCCTGTTCCTGTGGCAGCAGACGGTAACCAGGAGGAGCCGATGCAGATCGGGGCTGTTCGGGGTCCCCTGTCCACAGTGGAGAGAACCAGGAGAAGAACCTTGCATCTGTGTTTATATTGCGCAAAACCGGGCCATTTCCTGAAGGACTGTCCCATCAAACCTCCCGAAGGTAGGCCGGAGACACCCACGGTATGCATTAACCTACCTATGTATAACAACTCGTCTCATCTCACCATCCCTGTTTCCCTGCAGCTGGGCAACAACAATATTGATCTCTCTGCCATCATTGATTCGGGCGCAAGCAGCTGTTTTATGGACAAGGATCTGGCTTCCCAACTAGGCATCCCGTTGCGCCCTAAGAAGAACCCATCCCAGCTGCATCTGGTGGATGGCAGCACCCTAAAGACGGGACCTATCGCCATGGAATCACATCCCTTGTTCCTCCGCATCGGCCTTTACCATTCCGAGAAGATCGTGTGGGACATCGTGCCTTCCCCCTTGTTTCCAGTCATTTTAGGCATCCCCTGGCTTAGGAGACACAACCCCACGATTAACTGGACCTCTGGCTCCATCACCTTCACGCCCCCCTCCGGTTCTCCTGTTCACGCGTCTCCGGCTCCAAGCCCTCCTGCGGTTCTGGGCACCGTTGAACACAGACTACCTGACAAATATCGGGACTATGCAGACGTTTTTGAAAAAAAAGGAGCAGACGCCTTGCCGCCACACAGGCCTTATGATTGCCCCATTGACCTGCTCCCTGGAGCCCCACTGCCGTACGGGCGCTTGTACAATCTGTCCGAACCCGAGACCAGGGCCCTGAAGGACTACATAGAGGAGAGCCTAGCGAAGGGGTTCATCCGTCCCTCGACCTCTCCAGTTGGGGCCGGCATCTTCTTTGTGGGGAAAAAAGATGGGGGTCTCCGGCCCTGTGTCGATTACCGGGCCCTGAACGACATCACCAAGAAAAACCGGTACCCACTCCCTCTCATTCCCGACTTGCTGGACAGAGTCAAGGATGCCCGTTTCTTCACCAAGATCGACCTTCGTGGGGCCTACAATCTGATTCGTGTCAGGGAGGGGGATGAGTGGAAGACAGCATTCCGCTCACGGTTTGGGCACTACGAGTACCTTGTCATGCCCTTCGGGCTCTGTAACGCCCCTGCCACATTTCAGTGCTTCATCAATGACGTCTTCCGTGACCTGTTGGATACCCATGTTGTGGTATATCTGGACGATATCCTTGTCTTCTCCAGATCACTGCCACAACACGAACGGCATGTCAAATCGGTGCTCCAGCGTCTGCGGACCCACAGTCTCTATGGCAAGCTTGAAAAAAGCACCTTCGAAGTCTCGTCCATTGAGTTCCTGGGCTACATCCTATCCCCAGGCCGAGTGGAGATGGACCCCAGGAAGATCCAGGCTGTCCAGAATTGGCCTGTCCCCCGCAATCGGCGGATGGTGCAGCAGTTCATTGGTTTTGCCAATTTTTACCGCCGATTCATTCGGAACTTTTCAGCGATCTGCGCTCCCATCACTGCTCTGACCAGGAGCAACACCCTGTTTGAATGGACCCCGAAGGTCCAACAGGCATTCCAGCACCTTAAGAGGCTGTTCACACAGGCACCTATACTAGTACAACCGGACGCCTCTTGCCCGTTTTTTCTGGAGACCGATGCCTCCGAGGGGGCTATCGGGGCTGTTCTCTCCCAGGTCCAAGGGGAGAAGCAGCTTCTCCATCCCGTTGCCTTTTATTCCCGCAAACTCACCGGGGCCGAACGCAACTATGATGTGGGTGAGAGGGAGCTGCTCGCTATCAAGGACGCCCTGGAGGAATGGAGACATTTGCTGGAAGGAGCCGAAAACCCTGTGGTGGTGTACACCGACCATCGCAACCTCGAATATCTCCGCAGTGCCAAGCGACTGCGTCCTCGACAAGCCAGGTGGGCTCTCTTTTTCTCCCGTTTTCGCCTCCAGATTACCTATCGACCGGGATCCAAGAACGGCAAGGCTGATGCCTTGTCCCGTATGTGCTCCTCCGAGGCCGATCCTGCACCTCCGGAACCGATCCTGCCAGCCGCATACTTTCTAGCCACCCAACACTCCTTGATCGAGAGGATCCGACGGGCCAGCATGCCAGCTCCAGAGGAGGCAGCCCATCTGCCAATGAAGCAGGGGCTTTGTTACCACCAACAGTGGATCTACGTCCCAGTCTCCCAGCGACTGCCTGTACTACAGCATCACCATGACCACCCCACAGCAGGCCACCGAGGTAGGCGCAACACCATGGAATGCATCCTACGTCAGTTTTGGTGGCCCTCTTTGGCAGCCGACGTACGCTCCTTCATAGAGTCTTGTTCCGTGTGTGCACTCTACAAACGTCCCACCTCAAAACCTGTTGGGTTATTACAGCCTCTGCCAGTGCCAACCCTTCCATGGCGCAACATAGCCATGGATTTCATTGTGGACTTACCGCCTTCACAAGCCTGTACCACCATCATGGTGGTGGTGGACAGATGTACCAAGATGTCCCACTTCATTCCGACCTCCGGTCTCCCGACGGCCCAAAAAACCTCAGAGTTGTTCCTCCAACACGTGTTCCGGTTGCACGGGCTCCCTGATTCCATCGTCTCAGACCGGGGCTCACAATTCACCTCCCGCTTTTGGACCCAGTTTTGCCGTAGCCTTCATATCACTCGCAGCCTGTCTTCTGCCTATCACCCCCAGTCCAATGGGCAGACCGAAAGGACCAACCAAACTCTCGAACAGTTCCTTCGCTGTTACACATCCCATCTACAAGACGACTGGGTGAGCCATCTCCCCTTCGCGGAATTTTCCTTCAACAATCAGCTTCATTCCTCCACCGGGCTCTCACCATTCTATGCCAACTATGGCTATCATCCCGCAACTCTCCCGGATCTCCCCCTTGATGTCCCAGTGCCTGAAGTGGCTCAACGGCTCCGGCTCCTACGAGAACTGAGGCGGACCCTAACGCAACAACTCCAGGCCGCTCAGCAGCGGCACAAGATGCAGGCAGACCGTAGACGCACAGAATTCCCCAGGTACAAAGACGGGGACAAGGTGTGGCTTTCCACACAGCACCTCAAGCTGTCCTGTCCCTCCCGAAAACTGGGACCCCGTTACATTGGTCCCTTTGAGATCGTGAGTATGGTCAACAACGTTGCAGCCAAGCTCCAGTTGCCTACTTCCCTGGGAATCCACCCGGTATTCCACGTGTCCTTGTTGAAACCACACCGTGCCAACCCATTCCCGGACCGGGCACCTGCTCCACCACCTCCCATCCAGGTGAATAACGATGATGAGTATGAAGTCCAGGAGATCCTGGACTCCCGCCGCCGGCGTGGGGTCCTGGAGTATCTCATCCACTGGAAGGGGTACGGTCCCGAGGAGCGTTCCTGGGAGCCCTTGGGGAATGTCCATGCGGCCGCCAAGGTGCGGGCGTTCCATCGGGCTCACCCCGAGAGGCCTTCCCAGGGTCGCGTCCGGAGGCCGCTCCTTGGTGGGGGGCTCTGTCAGGAAGCAGGGGGTGTTACCCCTACTCTGGGACCACGGGCACGGCGCAGGGCACGGGTTCCCCTTCAGCTCGGTAGAACACCTGGTGCCCGAGGTGCGGGTGCACGGCGTGTGCGCAGTACACAGGCTGCTCGCACATTTCCGGGTGCATAGAGTTCCTGCATTATCCGGCTGTCAGGTGTGAGCCTTGCTGAGGGAGATTCCCAGTACACACCTTCCACCTTCCTCGCCTGCCATTGGTTCCTGGGGAGGGTGGTTCCTACCTTCCCTGGCTATAAAGACCTGGCCTGAGCTCTGGTTCATTGCTGAGTTATTCCACCTTATGGTGAACACCTAGCCTCCCTGCAGATCCTTCTATTGCCTGTTGTTTCTTTGTATCCTTCCCGGCTACTGACCCCTGGACTGTCTTCCGCCTTGAACCTTCGCTGCCTGCCTCGACCCGGATTGGACATTGACTACCCCTCTTGGATTATCCCTAAACTTGTACCGCATTCTGGGCTGTCAGCTGCTTACTGCCAGTGGGTTCCTCATCCCACTACTGGCTCCCTGGGAGGTTCTGACACTCAGGCTCATGCCACAAGCATACTTATCATTCTGTGTCCAATCATAAGGGTGGTAACAGGTGTAATATACAGACAACACTGCCATAGCAGTAGAGATCTGAGAAGCGTCCGAGCGCTGAGATTAAAACCCTTTGTATAGAATATCAAAGCTGATCACGGCTTACAAGTCCAGATAATGAAGGGAGAATCAATTTGGTCATAGAGCCCATGATGTGTATTGTCAAACAAAATAGGGTTTAATTAAAGGGTTATTCCATGGCTAATGTAAAAAATGAAATTCAGACATCATCTAGTACATGACAATCTCTTTCTAACAAAGAGCCAGCCCTGTACCTTACATGGATCCAGCTATAATCACTTATCCTCTTTTGGTGTGAAAACACCCTCTTGACAATACTACATGCCCAAAAGCAGTGGTCTAACTACAGTCTTTAGATCAACATCAGGTAAACTTGAAGTTAATTTCAGTACATAAAATGACAATATTCTATGACACAACCCTGGAGCTGGCAATGCACAATAAATTTTGTACAGAAAATAGATATCTCTGAAAACATCTAAATATCATGCTAAATGAAAATTATTCATTCATTGCTCTGCCAGATTTATATCAAGCTGGCAGCTCAAGGGGAGTGTCTTTTCTGCTGAAGCTAAGGGGGGTGTTTCTCAGCTCTCCCTATCACAGCTCTGGAGACAGTTGAAGGATGAAACTGAGCATGTGTGCCCTTCTCAGTGAGCAGGTCAAAGAAATAAGAAAAAAAAACTAGCAGCAGGTGGCGCTATACAGATACGTTTATTAAATAGCTAAGTGGCTCTACAAAATTTTTAATTACATTCAATTACAAAAGTATTCAGATGCAGGTTCTGGTTTGAAAACTATTGAATATTTTTGTGAAACAACCCCTTTAAATTCTCCTTTTGTCTGTGTGATGATGAATCCCGCCAATCCACACTGCAAAAGGGATTTTGGCCTACTCCTCCACACAGATCTCATCTAGATCTGTCAGGTGTCGCTGAGCAACACAGAGTTTCAGCTCCCTCCAAAGATGTTCTATGGAATTAGATCAAACCAGCACCTGGATCTGAATACTATTGCAATTGCAAGTAATTAAACATTTAATATAGCCACTGAGCTACAATTCAATAAATGCATTTGTATAGCACCACATGCTGTTTGTTATTTTCCTTATGTTTTTTTTTGTCCATCTTACTGAGCTGGTAGAATGTGCTCAGTTTAAAGGCTATGTACACCTTTTGGGTCAGACGTTGGCAGACTAGCGGTACGCTTCACTGCCCTGCCGCATTCCATGGTAAAGGCCACAAGTGCTCCATGTGACACAGTATCGGGTTGATTTAAACTATACACGTCCTCTTAAGTCTTCATAACCTTTACTCTATGTCCCCTGCCCCCCTCCATCCTTTAAAACTATCCAGCTGGTCTGGGAGTGGGGGCTCTTCCTCTACTCGAGACCCCTGTCCCCTGATGAGTTAGGGGGTCTCTCAGAAGTAGAGGCTCTTTTCTTTCAGAGCAGGATATATTCCCATATTTAAGGGACTCTGAATATATCTCTATATTAGTTTATTATCATCCACACACCCTGGTAGTTTAAGCCTTCAATAGGGCCACTTCCCCTGTCCTTACAGGGTTACCTAGGGTTATTTATCTAGGGCTAGGTCCGGATGGGGCCACCCCTTGCGGAGATAGAACCCCGTATTAGGAGGTTACCTTAGGGCACAACAGGCCAAGTAGGACATAACAGGGACAGATTTCCCTGTGGCCCTCCTGCTGTTCACGGCTGAGGATGGGGAACAATCCTCAGCCATTCGATGGCCAGAAGATGATGGTCGCTGCAAGGCCAGGACAGGAATCAGGGAGCAGGTCACCTTCTATCGCATCCTTAATTCTGACCCTGTCTCCTAGCGTATGAGCTGACCCTGATGTAGGAGGGCTCATACTCTGGAACCTAAGATTCCTACTAGCCCTCAGGGTGGCCCTGGACTAGGAGCAGAGTAAGACGACCTGTTCCTCCTGGATACCGTGACCAACAGGTGTCTCACTGGCCAAGCTACAAAGAAAGGGGAACATAAACAGCTTATGGCAAATGGCAGGTAAATGAAGCAAATACAACACCTACCGCCACAGACACAAAGCCTGGAACCATGTACAAGTGCTGCTGTCCACAAGAACACAAACGGACACAGCACACACCACACATCACACAGGAACCAGGACCATAAGCTGCAATAAACAAAGAGACCAACGAAACCATCTTCATAACATCATGAAGAACTTATGACCATAAGGGTGGCCCTCACGGCAGATGGTATATAACCAGGAGGATGACTCCAGCTAACATGGCTGAAGTACCCTCAGAGTACTGGCATCAAGCAGGAGCTAATAGCCCCAAGTAGCCACACCCACACACAGACCCACCCAGTGTTCACACACAAAGAGGGGGAATTAACCCTTCCAAAACCAGGCAAGGGACTGGAATACTACTTAAAGGGGAAAAAACCCCAAAAGAAGCACCACTTCACGTTGTTACCAACGGGCAAGGGCATGCGTGTGGCAAACCATGTCCGGGGTTAGCCATAGGGCCGAGACACTGCCACCACATGCACACAACACATAGCCAGAGGGAACCGCATGCATCAACAGTGAGACGCCTAGCAAGCAGCTCAGGCTGCTACACTGCCAACAAACACCTGTTGTCTGCGGCAAACGCACTTGAGGCAAACTACAAACAGCCCCGGCTGCGGTTGACAAAACACCTAGACCGCGGGCAACTGCATGCGGCTCCCAAGGAGTCACGACCATGAACATGGGCGTGACACCTTCACCAGGTTACAACCCACCGAAGGACATATTCAATGGTGAGAATCCCCTCCCCTTGGGTACTGGACTACACGGTCCGACGTCCATTAGCGGTAAGATCCACCCTTTTCTTTTGCCTTATGGCATGTTATTAGACCTTTGGCACGCCGCCGGGGTCTCAACACTGTGTTTGTATATTGGTCGACTCCTCCCGCCCGCTTAGAGGCGTCTATGTCGACTTGACCTTTAGGTGACCTGCTAACTCAGGTCCCCTGACGTTGTTTGTTCAGTTTGTATGGTAGGGGTTTACTCTTCCCAATTTAGGGATCTTAATTGTCTTAATAAACGTTAGGTTTTAATACGTTACTGCCCCCTTTTTTTTCACTCATTCCATATTACCGAGCAGTATACCTGGGGGGTGCCCTTGCACCTTCCCTCTTTAGGGACCACCCTCCATATTTTTCTACACCTTTTGGGGGCAATTTTATATTATTGCATTGTACTAATGTTGAGGTAAAAATCATATTTTTTTATTAGTATTTATTAAAAATATGGAGCCCTTTTTTCTGTACAGAGCTGAGATGCTCTAGTAGCAGCCTGTGGATTGTCTCTTTTTTCCTGTCAGTTAGGGAGCTGTTGGGCTCCTTATATCTTCTACATAATAGCTCAGTTTTTATCTTGAAGATCTCGGCTTAAATCCCTTGCGCAGTGCCGTATGACATCACCACACCATGTGGCTCGGGCTGCGTGAGACTTTTCACTAGACCTTCAAGGAAGATAGCAGTGGGCGGCCTGTCGGAAGCAAATGGATTAGGGAAGTTTTTTTTAGTTTTTTTTACATTCTCTTATTTATATCAGATGCTCCGATCATTTATGAAAACAGCATCTAAGGGGTACAGTCGCTGCCTAAAACAAATGTGCTTTGTGAAAGTAATTTGTAAGTAATTTTTTTTGTAAAATTTGGTGAAGCAGCCAAAATCGAATTTTTTTACTTTGCTCATCACTAGACATATAGCATAAAACAAAAGTATTACACTGCCTGTCCCCAAAAAGTCGCCACCTGGATTTAACTAAGCACATAGTTATGAGCCTCTATTGGATAATTACTGCATGGGCAATTATCTTTCAGCTGGCAATAAGTTATTTAACCCCAACTGGTGCAATGAGTTGCTTCTAATTTTTAAACAACCATTTTGAAAGCACCTCTCGTGGTCGTGGAAAAGATGTTAGTCTGTTTGAGAAGGGTCAAATCATTGGCATGCATCAAGCAGAGAAAACATCAAAGGAGATTGCAGAAGCAACTAACATTGGGTTAAGAACTATCCAACCCCTTATTAAAAACTGGAACGATAGTGGGGACCCATCGTATTCGAAGAAGAAATGTGGCGGGGAAAAAATCCTGAATGATCATGATCGGCGATCACTTAAATGTTTGGTGAAATCAAATCGAAGAAAAACAACAGTAGAACTCAGGTCTATGTTTAATAGTGAAAGTAAGAGTATTTCCAAACGCACAATGCGAAGGGAACTCAAGGGATTGGGACTGAAGAAAACCACTAATCAGTAAGGCAAACCAGTTATAAAGGCTTCAATCAATTTACTAGGGAGCATAAAGATTGGACTCTGGAGTAATGGAAGAGGGTTGTGTGGTCTGATGAGTCCAGATTTACCCTGTTCCAGAGTAATTGGCGCATCAGGTTAAGAAGATGAAGTGATGCATCCATGCCTAGTGCCTACTGTACAAGCCTGTGGGGGCAGTGCTATTATCTGGGGTTGCTGCAGTTGGTCAGGTCAAGGTTTAGCAACAGTATGTGCTTCAAGAATGAGGTCAGCTGACTACCTGAACATGGCAGGGGCATATTCCAAGATGACAATGCCAGGATTCATCGGGCTCAAATTGTGAAAGAGTGGTTCAGGGAGCACGAGACATCATTTTCACACATGGATTAGCCACCACAGAGTCCAGACCTTAAGCCCATTGAGAATCTTTGGGATGTGCTGGAGAAGGCTTTGTGCAGCAGTTAGACTCTACCATCATCAATGCAAGATCTTGGTGAAAAATGAATGCAACACTGGATGGAAATAAATCTTGTGACATTGCAGAAGCTTATCGAAACAATGCCAAAAGCGAATGTGTGCAGTAATCAAAGCTAAAGGTGGTCCAACGAGTGAACGAGTGTATGAGATTTTTTTTTTGGGTGCAACTTTTCGGGGGGGACGGGCAGTGTATAACGTAATACACTGAAATCTGGCTTTAAACACAACCCATGGCTTGTCATGATCAGCTATAAATGCAACTCATCTAGTTTGTGTAGCTTAGAAATCTTTTGCCTTGCCAGACAGAAGATAAAAGTCACTTCAGAAGAGAATGTTCTGATCAAACAGTCCTATTTCCATACATATGTAGCAAACTAACTAATAATTTACTTTTCTGCTTGTCAGTTTAATCTTCTGGTCAGTATTTGAGAATCAATGAATGCTCTGCACATATGTCAGATTTAATTTCAATTGTATGGAGGATTAAAATAGTTATATCATTAAATTATTGATCAAGGTGAAGCAGTACAATGTGCTGCAAATGCACACCTACATCTCTATATTTAAAAAAAATTATTTGGCTACTTAGACCAATTTTGCACTTTGTCACGAAGCACATTTTTTTGTAAGTAGTAGGTGCAATGACAGGGAGCTGCGATAGCCCCGCTCTCCATCATTGTACCCCTTAAATGCCGCATTCATTCATACAGCGTAAAATTAACAGGAAAAAAAAATGAAACTTACCACCTCTATTTGCTCATCACCACGCATGGGAATTCAGCTGAGATCTTCAATCAAGATGGCAGTGGCCGGGTTGGTGCGAGAAAATGGAGGAGGTAAGTATGTTTTTTTTTTTTTACAATTTCAGGTTAAATCGATTCACTACCATGAAGCACAAGGAAATTAGGCTTCTCGGCAAATAAAATGTTTGATGAAATTAGGATCAAATCCTATATTGTACCTTAAAGGGGCTGTTCAGGACTTTATTTTTGGTAACCTAGCCTCAGGATAGGTTATAATATTAGATTGGTGAGGGTGTGAATCTTGGTACTCTTATCAGTCAACTGTTTGCAAGAGCTCTGATGCAGAACCAGGCAGGCAGTAGAATTTCACAGCTCCATCCACTGTATAGTGGCCATTCCTGGTTACTACAGGGCTACCTCCATCTGATGTCTGGTTACGGTGCAATAGCTCCAGTAAACAATCGGAGGTGCTAGAAGCTGCAGCCTCACCAACCTGATATTCATGGACTTTCTTAAGAATAGGTCAATAAGACTAGAAAACCCAGAGCAGTCCTATAAAAATGTAGGGCTATTCTACATCAGGAATTTTACATTATATAAATTGATAGGTTAAGCTAGCAGAGCTATATGCCAGTGGTTGGCTTGAGTAGTAATGAAGAGTATACAGATGAACCATAGCTGCCACCAAGCAAGCAAAGACTAGCAGGAAAATCAAAGAGGGGATGCTGGAAGTGGCATGGGATAAACAGCTGACTATGCTGTGTTTTCTTATTCTATGACAATTCCTGTCTGGGAGAAAGTTTTAATACCTTGGACAACACCTTTAAATAATACATTTCTGACTTCCTGCAGCAGTCACTAGAGGCTTATTGCATGCTATGTTATTATTGAGAGCAGTGTATAATGTAATGCATAGATGTATGGGGTTCATCAGAGCAGGAGTCCACTCTTATACAGCGGCTCTCCACTTTAGTTCAAAGTTTGGTCTCCGCTATATAGGACATCCATATACAGTATTCTAAATGTCTTTCACATGGATCTACATAAACAAGTCTGGAAAATACCAAATAGTCTGCCATTTCGTTTTTATCTGGACAGGGGCCCAAAGCACAATTTCAGTGAGTGTAAGGGATTTTTGATGAAGATAGAAAGCAATGGAGTTTATAGAAGACTTAATTTGGAGATATGCTTTGCAAGTGAATGACTTTAGGTTCCTCATAAAGTTAGTTGAGATACTGACCAAAATATTTTAAAAATTCTGTAGTCTCCTGAGTTTTATTTTCATGTTGGTTTTCAATAGCTTCTGCTATTACAATGTAACGTTTCTTGCTTAGCCTTACTTGGAGAAGTGACCAGAATGTGGCAAAATATGGTTTTACTTAGTTTACATAGGGGCTGTTTTGGATAGTTTATCATACTGTATAGATTGGGGGGAAATGGCTGCAAAGGCATAGTACACTACACTTTTCCATCCGGCAGAGTCCAGCAAAAAAGTGTACTGTATGCTAACAGTTTTTTTTTGTTTGTTTGTTTTTTATAGCGGAAACCTATGTTTGTTTTGCATTATCAGAGTCATCCTCTTAACATGTATGTCATGTGTATATGTTAAAGGGTTTCTGTCACCAGATTTAACCCTATTAAGCTAGCTGACATTAGCGATGTGCTAATGTCAGCTAAACCTAACTAGCCTATTCCTACTTTTCTCTATGCCCCCTTATGCCAGAAATCTAACTTTTATAATATGCTAATTATCTCTAGGACAGGGG